>NC_091207.1:6381223-6621223 GCF_040958095.1 Procambarus clarkii
CGGCTCGTGATCCTACAGCAGCCAAACTTTAATAAGTCTAGGGATACGACACAACTGCTGTTCTCAATAGCGAATCACCAGTATAACCCCTTAATGGTAATGAGCATAAAATAGAATCTTCATAGGACTGAAGAATAAAGACTAAGATACATATACAATATTATATTAAATAAATCTCAAAGGCACAACAGATGATTATATGGTCACAATATATCACATTAAAAATATCACTGTACTTCCAGACATTAAATTAATAATATATAAGTATGGCTATTATAGAACAAAAGAATGACTTATCTCCAAAATGTTGTTCTCTCCCTGGCTTCTGCTCAGCTACTAAACAAAATCACGCGAGAATCAAAAGAGATTGCCTCGCCCCGCGAATAAATTGCCAAAGTAACAATATTTAATATTTCAGCAATGGAGCACTATATTGTGACAAGAGTAATCTTAAACTAACTTAATGAATAATTAGTACATATTGATATAGACAACAAAAGTACGTGTTTCTTTACATAGTAATTAAAATATGCATACAGAATAGCATAATGGCATGCACACCCAGCAACGGACGATCCCACGACAATTTGCCAGATACAGTTCACTCAATTATTATTTCACTCTGTTACCCACTGATGATCACATATAAATCATTAGTTCCCGTGGGAAAACTGATCACACAAAGAAATAAACAATCATTCCCACGATACGCTGGGCCTAACGCCAACACTGTAACATGAATGTGCATTTGCATAGAACATATAAGTATAACAATATACATGCTTGTAATTTACATACAATTATAAATGTACATATTAATATATTCACTTACGTATCTTATAAGGGTACGTAACACTTCCACCTCCAAGAAAAAAAAATGCAATGGATTGAAGATCAATGGCATTTTTTTCAGAAGTAAAAATGTTAGGTAAAAAGAAACATTTCATTTATGGTACATCAAAACTTCTTGACAAAGCATCAGCAATAACATTTTGTCTACCTGGAATATGTTTGATTTCTACATTAAATTCCTGCAAAAAACAATGACCATCGCAGAATTCGTTGGTTCTTGACTTTCATCATATTTATAAAGATAAGGGGGTTGTGGTCTGTAAATACTAACACTTTATTTCCTGATAAGTAAATCTCAAACTTCTTGATTGACAATATAAGACCCAACGCCTCCTTTTCTACCACGGAATAATTTCTCTGAGCTGCATTAAATTTTCTGGAATAGTAATACACAGGATGCTCAATCTGGTCTAAACCAACTTGAATAAGCACAGCACCTATCCCAACATCTGACGCATCAATGTGTAATATAAATGGTTTATCAAATTGGGGACTAGCAAGAATAGGTGAGGTGGACAATATGCCCTTTAGGTTCTGAAAAGCATTCTGACAATCTTGTGTCCACTGAAACTTTACTTGCTTGCGTAACAAGTTTGTCAAAGGAGCAGCTACTGTTGAAAAATTTCTACAATAACGCCTATAGTATGCACACATACCAATAAACCGTTGGACTCCTTTCTTATTGGTCAACACTGGGTAGTCCACAATGGCTTGAATCTTATCTTGTAAGGGGATAATCTTACCTTGGCCTACCTCGTGGCCAAGATAAGTTATCGTACCTTTTGCCCAACTACACTTATTCATATTTATGGTTAACTTTGCGTTTTCCAACACTGTAAACAAGTTCTTAAGGCCTAAGAGATGATCGGCCCAATTCTTACTGTACAAAACAATGTCATCAAGGTAGGCCCTACAATCTGGCACATCCTTGAGTAAGAAATTCATAAGTCTTTGAAAAGTAGCAGGTGCATTTCTCAAACCGAATGGCATGACATTAAATTCATACGCACCATCAGGTGTAACAAAAGCAGTAACCTCTCTAGCATACTCTGTTAATGGAATTTGATAATACCCTTTTGACAAATCAAGCTTACTTACATATTCGGCATGACCTATTGACTCTATACATTCTTCCAACAAGGGTAAAGGAAAAACGTCCACTGTAGTGTGCTTGTTCAGTTTCCTGTAATCCACGCACAATCTCCAGGTTCCATCTGGTTTTGGCACTAACAAACACGGAGAGCTCCAAGTACTTTGACTTGGCCGAATGAAATCATGCTGGAGCAGATATTCCACTTCTGCTTGCATAATTTTCCTCTTTTCGGGATTCACTCGGTACGGATGTTGTCGAATGGGGGTGCTGTCCAGGAGCTGAATGTCGTGTGTGATGAGGTGGGTCTGGGTAGGAACCTCCCCAAACAGAGATGTATGGTTGTCCAGCAGAACCTGGAACTCATCACGTTGTTCCTCCTGTAAATGACATAGCATCTCCCTGCCATTGGAACTGGAACTGAGAAGTGGGATATTAACAACATGTCCCTCACTACAATTATCCTCAGGTGGTAACTCTTCCCGACTAAAACAAGCTACTACACCAGGTCCAACATAAGCTTTTAATCTGTTAATGTGTACAGTCATTTGGGGTTCTGAAAGATTAGGGTTAATTAGTTTATAAGTTAGGTCTCCCACCTTGTCTACCACTTGGTAGGGTCCTGCGAACTTATGGGACATGGAAGTCCCCATACGAGGTTTCAACACCAACACCAAATCTCCGACATCAAACGACCTTAGCTTAGCCTTGAACTTCTTGTCATATCGTACTTTCATGGCTTGTTGAGTCCTTCCCAGATGTTCTTTCGCCAACTCACGAGCCCGACACAACTTAGCCTTGACCTCGCTCAAGTACAATCCGCTCTGATGAACAGAGACATCTCCCAACAACTTTTCTTGTAGCATTTTAAGAGGACCTCTTACTTGGTGACCAAACACTAGTTCAAAGGGTGAACAGCCCAATGACTCTTGTAGCCCTTCTCTAGCAGCAAACAACACAAAGGGGAGATTCTCATCCCAATTACGTGGATGAGTTTCTCCGGTTGTCTTTAGCATTTGTTTCAAAGTCTGGTGGAAACGTTCAAGTCCACCTTGGCTTTGTGGATGATATGGACTGGACAATTTGTGCCGAATCCCTCGGGATTCGCAAAAAGTTCTGAAAACTTTAGAAACAAAATTTCCCCCATTATCACTCTGAATAACTCTAGGCATTCCAAACAACGAAAAGAATCTTTCAAGACACTTGATGAGATTATGAGCCTTGGTATTCCGTAGAGCATAAGCTTCAGGAAATCTAGTAGTCATACACATGAGAGTGAACAAAAACATGTTACCCGATTTAGTCTTAGGTAAAGGACCCACACAATCAATTACAACATGAGTAAATGGTTCATCAGGAACTACAATAGGTTGCAATGGTGCTCTAGGTACAGATTGATTTGGTTTACCAACAATTTGACAGGGTACACAGTTATGACAATATCTGACCACGTCTTTCTTTAACTTTGGCCAGAAAAAATATTTACTTATCTTATGGTACATATTCGTGATACCTTGATGACCTCCCATGGGGTCATCATGTGCAGCCTGCAGGACCTGCCTACGATAATCATTGGGGACAACGAGTTGGGTTCTAATCTCACAATCCTCTGAAGAGGGAGTTCCCTTGGGTCTCCACCTTCTCATCAGAAGTCGATCCTTGAAGAAGAAACCCGTCCCTTCCTCCAATGCATCAATATTATCAGGAGCCTCAGAAATACACTTACTTAAACTAGGATCAGTAGTCTGTACAACACTTAAGGGCAATGACTCAGACTCAGCAGCGAGCGGGCAAGAACCTAGTAGCTTGATCTCTTTTCCCGATTGATCGGAATAAAATGGAGTCATAGCTACTTCGGCCTCACTCTCGACAACTGGCACACTGGAGACAAGCGGGCAAGGTACAGATAGTTCAGCCTCCTCACCTTCACTTTCCTTGTGATTTAGGTTCGGCGGGGCTTCTACTACGGCCTCACTCTCATCATCCAGTCGAGTCATAAAAGAATCCTCAAGATCCACCTCCCACTCCTTTACTGAAGGGGTCCTGGTCTTGGGATCAGCAACCTTAGTGAAGACAGGATTACTCTCACCTGTTTTTCCCATTGATCTAGTAACAACACAAGCAGGGTAAATAATATCATCATCTGCTTCCGGTTGAGCTAATACATTATGGGGTTTAGTTAACATGATGGGACACTTGGGCCCTACAACCATTTGGTTGCCAAAATCATTACCTAGAATAATGTCTACCCCAGGAATGGGCAGTTGTTTACTTACACCAACATTACACCATCCTGAAGTATATTTAGAATCAAGGTTAACTTGCAATAAGGACACTGGTTGCACACTTCCGGCAATACCCTGGAGAAGCACAACTTCACCCAGATCTCGGGTGTCAACATCATCAAGTACCTTCTGGGTAATAAGAGACTGTGAAGCTCCAGTATCACGGAGTAATTGAACAGTCTTATGTCTACCATTAGTACATAATAAGGTACCTGTGGACATATAGGGTTTGAATTCAGCCATCCAATTGGGACTGACTGTAATACATGAAGAATTAATAGGTTGCACTCCTTTACTCATAATAAGACCAGTTGGTCGGAGTTCAGGATGCAAACTAAAACAGGAAGAAATCACATGCCCCCTTCTCTTACAATGGGTACAATGTTTGACAGTGGACACACTGGTATAACCAACTGC
Source organism: Procambarus clarkii (assembly GCF_040958095.1). Taxonomy (NCBI): domain Eukaryota; kingdom Metazoa; phylum Arthropoda; class Malacostraca; order Decapoda; family Cambaridae; genus Procambarus; species Procambarus clarkii. The sequence continues at coordinate 6,385,868 of NC_091207.1, forward strand.
CGGTTTAGAATTAGCATTACTAGGCTTAGATGATCCTGGCAATGGAGTAACCATCTTAGGGTTAGTAAGAGAAGAGTTCACGGGAGTAACTGTCGCACCAGGAGGAGACTTATACTGATAAGGAGTACGGTGAGCATTGAAATTTACTCTACGACTAGACTTAGGTGAAGTGGCCGTAAACGGGGCCTTAGTCAGCAACTCATGCTCATCCGCGAGCTTTGACAGCTCATCAATATCGGTTACATTCTTTTGTTCTGCCATAAAAGTAGACAACTGGTCTGGAAGACAGGACAATACTTCTTCCATTATGAGAAGATTCTTTAGAGCATCAAAATCAGTGACTGCAAGTGACTTTAACCATCTGTTGCAAAAATTCGTCTTCTGACGAGTCAAATCTGCTATTGTTTGATCCTTGATTCTCCTTAGGTTCTTGAACTTTTGCCTGTGTGCCTCTGGATTTAGCTGGTATGCATTGAGGATGCTTTTCTTTACAAAGTCATAATCAAAACTATGAGCGTCAGGTAAGGATGTGAAAACCTCCTGACTACGCCCCTTGAATTGAGACTGCATAATGGCTACCCACTGATCCCTTGGCCAGTTCATACTGATGGCAATTTTATTAAAATGTGCAAAGAAAACCTCAGGATCTTCCTCATTGAACTTGGGCAACTCTATATACTTATTCATCCTGATGGGATTATTATCACTATTTGTTGAAACATTACTAGTATTTCCATGCCCAGCTGCCATACGCTGTGATTCAAGCCTGAAGTTAGTGTCAGCCATTTGTTGTTGAATCTCTAATTGTTGCTTCTTTGTGGCTTCAAGTTGCAACTCAATTAAACCTCTCTGGTTTTGTGCCGCAATTTCTAAACGCCTAGTCTCTAGCTCCCTTTGCTGAGCTTCAGCCTCTAATATTTTCTGTTCTTTTTGAGCTTCAAGCTCTAATTGGCGAGCTTCTAACTCAAGACGCTTTAACGTCATCTGATCACTCGACTCCTCTCTTAACTCCTCTAGAATTTCTTCATCTAAATCCCCATTCTCAACAAAATGCGTCACAATGACTTTCAATATTTGGGCTTTAACCATTCTATTGCTGGCGGTCAAATCCAAATGATTTGCCATTTGTATTAACTCAGTCTTTTTAAGGTTCTGAATCCCTTCAAAGTCTGGGTGAGCCACCAACGCTGCAACTTTCTCCTCCATCGTTACTAACACTTGGCACTTAATTCACAACAATAATTAAACACAATGGCACTGCACTACACTTCACTGTAAAATTGTCACCACACTGAAAATTCGCTTGGCCTCACTGCACAAACAAAATATATAGGATGACTTACCTCAAAATCGTGAAACGTTGTTACTTGACACACAGGAAGGCTTGCTTGGCACATGGAATAGTTCTTAAGAAACACACAGAGACACTTGACACTGGTACCTAGGAAGGCAAGGTTAGATTAGCATAGTTAAGTTAAAAGTGGGACAATATTTCCCGGCACAGGCCCCCATAACTCTTTGTTACCTATCGTACGTTACGGCTCGTGATCCTACAGCAGCCAAACTTTAATAAGTCTAGGGATACGACACAACTGCTGTTCTCAATAGCGAATCACCAGTATAACCCCTTAATGGTAATGAGCATAAAATAGAATCTTCATAGGACTGAAGAATAAAGACTAAGATACATATACAATATTATATTAAATAAATCTCAAAGGCACAACAGATGATTATATGGTCACAATATATCACATTAAAAATATCACTGTACTTCCAGACATTAAATTAATAATATATAAGTATGGCTATTATAGAACAAAAGAATGACTTATCTCCAAAATGTTGTTCTCTCCCTGGCTTCTGCTCAGCTACTAAACAAAATCACGCGAGAATCAAAAGAGATTGCCTCGCCCCGCGAATAAATTGCCAAAGTAACAATATTTAATATTTCAGCAATGGAGCACTATATTGTGACAAGAGTAATCTTAAACTAACTTAATGAATAATTAGTACATATTGATATAGACAACAAAAGTACGTGTTTCTTTACATAGTAATTAAAATATGCATACAGAATAGCATAATGGCATGCACACCCAGCAACGGACGATCCCACGACAATTTGCCAGATACAGTTCACTCAATTATTATTTCACTCTGTTACCCACTGATGATCACATATAAATCATTAGTTCCCGTGGGAAAACTGATCACACAAAGAAATAAACAATCATTCCCACGATACGCTGGGCCTAACGCCAACACTGTAACATGAATGTGCATTTGCATAGAACATATAAGTATAACAATATACATGCTTGTAATTTACATACAATTATAAATGTACATATTAATATATTCACTTACGTATCTTATAAGGGTACGTAACAGTTATCATGTCTCCCCTTACTCCTCTGTTTCCAGGGACGTGAGGTTCAGCTCCTTTAGCCTTTCTTCATAGCTCATACCGCTCAGTTCCGGGATGAGTCTGGTGGCATACCACTGAATCTTTAACTTTGTCTTGTACTCACCTAATTGTGCTTGCGGGGGTTGAGCTTTGGCTCTTTGTTCCAGCCTCTTAACTGTCAATCAACTGGTGTACAGATTCCTGAGCCTACTGGACTCTATCATACCTATATTTGAAACTGTGTATGGAGTCGGCCTCCACTACATCACTTCTTAGTGTATTCCATTTGTTAACTAGTCTGCCACTGAAAAAATTCTTTCTAACGTCTCTGTGGCTCATCTGGGTACTAAGTTTCCACCTGTGCCCCCTTGTTCGTGTCCCTCCTGTGCTGAAGAGTTTGTCTTTGTCCACCCTGTCAATTCCCCTGAGAATTTTGTAGGTGGTTATCATGTCTCCCCTTACTCTTCTGTTTTCCAGGGATGTTAGGTTCAGCTCCTTTAGCCTTTCCACGTAGCTCATTCCTCTCAATTCCGGGACGAGCCTGGTGGCATACCGCTGGATCTTCTCTAACTTTGTCTTGTGTTTAACTAGGTATGGACTCCAGGCTGGAGCTGCATATTCCAGGATTGGTCTGACATGAGTGGTATACAGGGTCCTTAACGATTCGTTACACAAGTTTCTAAAGGCAGTTCTTATGTTGGCCAGTCTAGCATATGCCACTGATGATATCCTTTTGGTGTGGGGCCTTGGGGAAAAGTTTGGTGTGAATTCAACCACCCAGACCTTTCTTTTGACTCATGCAGGATTTCACCTTCCAGATGGCACCTTGTGTTCAGCCTTCTGCTGACCTTCGCCTAATTTTATTACTTTAATCTTTCCTGAGTTGAACTTTAGCAGCCATTTTCTAGACAATTCCTCCAGTTTGTCCAGGTCATCCTGTGTATGTGTGTGTGTGTGTGTGTGTGTGTGTGTGTGTGTGTGTGTGTGTGTGTGTGTGTGTGTGTGTGTGTGTGTGTGTGTGTGTGTGTGTGTGTGTGTGTGTGTGTGCGTGCGTGCGTATGTGTGTGTACATGCGTGCGTGTGTGTGTGTGTGTGTGCATGTGTGTGCTGTGTGTGTTGTGACGGTGTCCACCCCTGTATTTCTTCCTTCCCAGCTTAGAAGAGTCATATCTCCGTGGCCTAAGTGTTATCTAATGTTCAGGGAACATTTTCATGTGTGGGAAAGCGGGGAGCGTGATTAAGCTGGCTGTAAAGTGGCCAGCTAAGTTTGAAAATACAAGGGGCATATGCCTTTTGAAGCACAGGACGGTGACGAGCCATCCTGTTTCCCGCCAAGACATCCTGACGCTTTCCGGCACCTGATTGGCCAGGTGAGGTCACGTGCCGGAAGTGACCAATAACGAGAGCCCTCGAGCGGTGTGACGTCATTAGGCGAAGGACGGCTGGCGCCTGGGGTGGGAAGACAGTATGTCACGAGCCGTCAGAGAGGGAAGACGCACTCGAGTGAGCTTCGGACCTAGAGAGCCCTTACCAATAAATTTGTGTGTGTGTGTGTGTGTGTGTGTGTGTGTGTGTGTGTGTGTGTGTGTGTATGTGTGTGTGTGTGTGTGTGTGTGTGTGGGTGTGTGTGTGTGTTTGTGTGTGTGTGGGTGTGTGTGTGTGTGTGTGCATTGTGTGTATATACTCACCTATTTGTACTCACCTATTTGTGCTTGCAGGATCGAACATTGACTCTTGGATCCCGCCTTTCCAGCTATCGGTTGTTTACAGCAATGACTCCTGTCCCATTTCCCTATCATACCTAATTTTAAAAGTATGAATAGAGTTTGCTTCCACAACCTGTTCCCCAAGTGCATTCCATTTTTCCACTACTCTCACGCTAAAAGAAAATTTCCTAACATCTCTGTGACTCATCTGAGTTTCCAGTTTCCACCCATGTCCCCTCGTTCTGTTATTATTACGTGCGAACATTTCATCTATTTCCACTTTGTCAATTCCCCTGAGTATTTTATATGTCCCTATCATATCTCCTCTCTCCCTTCTTTTCTCTAGTGTCGAAAGGTTCAGTTCCTTCAGACGCTCTTCATATCCCATCCCTCGTAACTCTGGGACAAGCCTCGTCGCAAACCTCTGAACCTTCTCCAATTTCCTTATGTGTTTCTTCAGGTGGGGGTTCCATGATGGCGCGGCATACTCTAAGACGGGTCTCACGTAGGTAGTGTAAAGCGCCCTAAAAGCCTCCTCATTTAGGTTTCTGAATGACGTTCTAATTTTCGCCAGTGTAGAGTACGCTGCTGTCGTTATCCTATTTATATGTGCCACAGGAGTTAGATTAGGTGTCATATCCACTCCCAGGTCTCTTTCTCGAATCGTTACAGGTAGGCTGTTCCCCTTCATTGTGTACTGTCCCTTTGGTCTCCTATCACCTGATCCCATTTCCATAACTTTACATTTACTGGTGTTGAACTCCAGTAGCCATTTCCCTGACCATCTCTGCAACCTGTTTAAGTCCTCTTGGAGGATCCTACAATCCTCGTCTGTCACAACTCTTCTCATTAATTTTGCGTCATCCGCAAACATTGACATGTATGATTCCACTCCTGTAAACATATCATTTACGTAAATTAGAAAGAGGATTGGTTCCAGCACCGATCCTTGAGGTACTCCACTTGTTACTGTTCGCCAGTCCGACTTCTCGCCCCTTACCATTACCCTATGGCTCCTTCCTGTTAGGTAGTTCTTCACCCATGCTAGGGCCTTTCCGCTTACTCCTGCCTGCCCCTCAAGTGTGTATAGCAGTCTCATGTGTGGTACTGTATCAAAGGCCTTTTGGCAGTCAAGAAATATGCAGTCTGCCCAGCCTTCTCTGTCCTGCCTTATCCTTGTTACTTTATCATAGAATTCTAAAAGGTTTGTTAAGCATGATTTCCCTGTCCAGAACCCATGTTGGTGCTTGTTTACAAACCCAATGCTCTCCAGGTGCTCAACAAGTCTTAGCCTAATTATTCTTTCAAGTATTTTGCAGGGGGATGCTTGTCAGTGATACGGGTCTGTAGTTAAGTGCCTCCTCCCTATCACCTTTCTTGAAAATCGGTGCGGCATTTGCCTCCTTCCAGCAACTGGGCAATTCTCCCGACAAAGTGACTCATTAAAGATCATTGCCAGCGGCACGCTGAGAGCCTGCGCTGCCTTTAGTATCCACGGTGATACTTTGTTTGGCCCAACAGCTTTATTTGCTTCCAGTGTTGTCAACTGTTTCATTACCTCCTCTGCTGTCACCTCTATATCTGATAGTCTTTCATCTAGGGTAATCGCTTCTAACAATGGGAGCTGCTCAGGCTCGGTTGTGAACACTCCATGGAAACTTGCATTCAGTTCCTCGCAGATTTCCTTGTCGCTTTCTATATATGCCCCTTCTGTTTTCCTCAGTCTTGTCACTTGGTCATTTACCGACATCTTCCTTCTTATTTGGCTATGTAGTAATTTTGGTTGCTTTTTCGCTTTGATTGCAATATCATTCTCATAATTTCTTTCCGACACCCGTCTTATGTTAATGTAATCATTCCTAGCTCTGTTACATCTAATTCTGTTGTCCTCTGTCCTTTGTCTTCTGTACTTCCTCCACTCCCTCCTGCTTCTCACCTTTGCTTCCTGACACTGTCTATTAAACCATGGGTAAATATATTCCCTCCTGCTTTTTCCTTTACTGTTGGAATAAATCTCTCTTCAGCCTCCTTGCATTTCCATATGACTTGGTTCATCATACCATGTACTGTTTTTCCTCTAAGTTCTTCCTCCCACTGCACTTCTCCAAGGTAGTCCCTTATCCTTCTGTAGTCCCCTTTTCTGTAATCAAGTCTCCTTTCCCGGACCTCTTGTCTTTTGGTCACAATTTTAAGCTCCATCATGTAGTCAAAGACTAGGACACAATGGTCACTGGCTCCTAGTGGTATTTCATGTTCCAACAGCTCGATGTCTTCTACATTCTGGGTGAAAAGGAGATCTAATAGGCTGGGCGTATCCCCTCCTCTTTCCCTAGTATCTTCCTTCACATGCTGTGTTAGGAAATTCCTGTCAATAACGTCTACCAGCTTCGCTCCCCAGATCTCCTCCCCGCCATGGGGATTCCTCGTTCCCCAATCTATCTCTTCGTGATTTAGGTCCCCCATGACCAGCAGCTTCGCTCTCATTCTATGCGCTATAGTTGCTGCCCTCTGCAGTTCATCTATACATAACTTGTTGCTGTCCTCGTACTCCTGCCTGGGCCTTCTACTGTTTGGTGGGAGATTGTAGATTATCAAGATTACAATCTTCTTCCCATCCACTGTCATAGTTCCATGTATGAAGCTCGTGCTTTCATTGGTACCCGGATTTTCCAGCTCATCAAACTTTCATTTCCGCTTTATTAGGAGTGCCACTCCTCCTCCTTGTCTCTGTGTCCTTTCTTTTCTTATCACCTATTACCCCTTTGGAAAGATATGTGTGTGTGTGTGTGTGTGTATTCACCTAGTTGTGTTTGCGGGGGTTGAGCTTTGCTCTTTCGGCCCGCCTCTTCATTGTCAATCAACTGATTACTAACTACTTTTTTATTTTTCCACACCACTCACACACACACACACCCCAGAAAGCAGCCTGTGACAGCTGACTAACTCCCAGGTACCTATTTACTGCTAGGTAACAAGGGCATTCAGGGTGAAAGAAACTTTGCCCATTTGTTTCTGCCTCGTGCGGGAATCGAACCCGCGCCTCAGAATTACGAGTCTTGCGTGCTATCCACCAGGCTACGAGGCCCCCCAAAGTGTGTGTGTGCATGTGTGTGTGTACTCACCTAGTTGTACTCACCTAGTTGTGTTTGCGGGGGTTGAGCTCTGGCTCTTTGGTCCCGCCTCTCAACCGTCAATCAACAGGTGTACAGATTCCTGAGCCTATCGGGCTCTGTCATATCTACACTTGAAACTGTGTATGGAGTGAGCCTCCACCACATCACCCCCTAATGCATTCCATTTGTCAACCACTCTGGCACTAAAAAAGTTCTTTCTAATATCTCTGTGGCTCATTTGGGCACTCAGTTTCCACCTGTGTCCCCTTGTGCGTGTTCCCCTTGTGTTAAATAGACTGTCTTTATCTACCCTATCAATCCCCTTCAGAATCTTGAATGTGGTGATCATGTGTGTGTGTGTGTGTGTGTGTGTGTGTGTGTGTGTGTGTGTGTGTGTGTGTGTGTGTGTGTGTGTGTGTGTGTGTGTGTGTGTGTGTGTGTGTGTGTGTGCATTGTGTGTGTGTGCATTGTGTACTCACTTAGTTGTGCTTGCGGGGGTTGAGCTTTAGCTCTTTGGTCCCGCCTCTCAATCGTCAATCAACAGGTTCCTGAGCCTATTGGGCTCTATCATATCTACACTTGAAACAGTGTATGGAGTTAGCCTCCACCACATCACTTCCTAATGCATTCCATTTGTCAACCACTCTGACACTAAAAATGTTCTTTCTAACATCTCTGTGGCTCATTCGAGCCCCTCAGTTTCCTCCTGTGTCCCCTAGTACGTGTGGCCCTTGTGTTAAATAGCCAGTCTTTATCTATCCTATCAATTCCCTTGAGAATCTTGAATGCCATGATCATGTCCCCCCTAACTCTTCTGTCTTCCAGCGAAGTGAGGTTTAATTCCCGTAGTCTCTCCTCGTAGCTCATACCTCTCAGCTCGGGTACTAGTCTGGTGGCAAACCTTCGAACCTTTTCCAGTTTAGTCTTATCCTTGACTAGATATGGACTCCATGCTGGGGCTGCATACTCCAGGATTGGCCTAACATATGTGGTATACAAAGTTCTAAATGATTCCTTACACAAGTTTCTGAATGCCGTTCTTATGTTGGCCAGCCTGGCATATGCCACTGATGTTATCCTCTTGATATGGGCTGCAGGAGACAGGTCTGGCGTGATATTAACCACCAAGTCTTTTTCTTTCTCTGACTCTTGAAGTATTTCATCTCCCAGATGGTACCTTGTATCTGGCCTCCTGCTCCCTACACCTATCTTCATTACATTATATTTGCTTTGGTTAAACTCTAGCAACCATTTGTTTGACCATTCCTTCAGCTTGTCTAGGTCTTCTTGAAGCCTCAAGCAGTCCTCCTCTGTCTTAATCCTTCTCATAATTTTGGCAGCGTCCGCAAACATTGAGAGAAATGAATCTATACCCTCCGGGAGATCATTTACATATATCAGAAACAAGATAGGACCGAGTACAGAGCCCTGTGGGACTCCACTGGTGACTTCACACCAATCTGAGGTCTCACCCGTCACCGTAACTCTCTGCTTCCTATTGCTCAGGTACTCCCTTATCTGCTGGAGCACCTTACCAGCTACACCTGCCTGTCTCTCCAGCTTATGTACCAGCCTCTTATGCGGTACTGTGTCAAAGGCATTCCGACAATCCAAGAAAATGCAGTCCACCCAGCCTTCTCTTTCTTGTTTAATGTTTGTCACCTGGTCGTAGAATTCTATTAAGCCAGTCAGGCAAGATTGACCCTCCCTGAATCCATGTTGGCGATTTGTCACGAAGTCCCTTCTCTCCAGATGTGTTACCAGGGTTTTTTCTCACGACCTTCTCCATCATCTTGCATGGTATACAAGTCAAGGACCACTGGTCTGTAGTTCAGTGCCTCTTGTCTGTCGCCCTTTTTGTATATTGGGACCACATTCGCCGTCTTCCATATTTCCGGTAGGTCTCCCGTCTGCAGTGACTTATTATACACTATGGAGAGTGGCAAGCAACGTGCCTCTGCACACTCTTTCAGTACCCATGACGAGATCCCGTCTGGACCAAAATCCTTTCGAACATCCAGATCCAGCAGGTGTCTCTTGACCTCCTCTCTTGTAATTTCGAACTCTTCCAAGACCGCCTGGTTTACCTACCTTTCTCCTAGCACAGTGACCTCACCTTGTTCTATTGTGAAGACCTCCTGGAACCTCTTGTTGAGTTCTTCACACACCTCTTTGTCATTCTCTGTATACCCTTCCTCGCCTGTTCTAAGTTTCAAAACCTGTTCTTTCACTGTTGTTTTCCTTCTGATGTGACTGTGGAGTAGCAATGGTTCGGTCTTGGCTTTGTTTGCTATATCATTTTCATAACTTTTCTCTGCTTCTCTTCTCACCCTGACATATTCATTCCTGGTTCTCTGGTGTCTCTCTCTGCTTTCTGGTGTTCTGTTATTCCGGAAGTTCCTCCACGCCCTTTTGTTCAGTTTCTTTGCTTCCATACATGCCCTATTATACCATGGATTCTTCTGTTGCTTCTCGGATATTTTCCTTTGGGCCGGGATGAACCTGTTTACTGCCTCCTGACACTTGTGGGTAACATAGTCCATCATATCTTGTACAGACTTATCTCTGAGGACTGTGTCCCAAGGTATTTCCCTTAGGAAACTTCTCATCTCTTCATAATTCCCCTTTCGGTATGCCAGCCTTTTGTTTCCTAGTTCTTTTTTGGGGGAGATAATTCCTAGCTCTACCAGGTACTCAAACTTCAGTACACTGTGATCACTCATTCCCAAGGGTGGTTCCATCTTAACTTCCCTTATATCCCACTCATTTAGGGTAAATATAAAATCTAGCATTGCTGGTTCATCTTCTCCTCTCATTCTTGTTGGTTCCTTGATGCGCTGGCTTAGAAAGTTTCTAGTCGCCACCTTGTGTGTGTGTGTGTGTGTGTGTGTGTGTGTGTGTGTGTGTGTGTGTGTGTGTGTGTGTGTGTGTGTGTGTGTGTGTACTCACTTAATTGTGCTTGCGGGGGTTGAGCTTTGGCTCTTTGGTCCCGCCTCTCAACTGTCAATCAACTGGTGTACAGATTCCTGAGCCTACTGGGCTCTATCATATCTACATTTGAAACTGTGTATGGAGTCAGCCTCCACCACATCACTTCCTAGTGCATTCCATTTATTTACTACCCTGACACTGAAAAAATTCTTTCTAACGTCTCTGTGGCTCATCTGGGTACTAAGTTTCCACCTGTGTCCCCTTGTTCGTGTCCCACCCGTGCTGAAGAGTTTGTCTTTGTCCACCGTGTCAATTCCCCTGAGAATTTTGTAGGTGGTTATCATGTCTCCCCTTACTCTTCTGTTTTCCAGAGATGTGAGGTTCAGCTCCTTTAGCCTTTCCTCGTAGCTCAATCCTCTCAGTTCCGGGACGAGCCTGGTAGCATACCGCTGAATCTTCTCTAACTTTGTCTTGTGTTTAACTAGGTATGGACTCCAGGCTGGAGCTGCATACTCCAGGATTGGTCTTACATAAGTGGTATACAGGGTTCTGAAAAATTCCTTACACAAGTTTCTGAAGGCAGTTCTTATGTTGGCCAGTCTAGCATATGCCACTGATGATATCCTTTTGATGTGGGCCTCTGGGGACAGGTTCGGTGTGATATCAACCCCCAGACCCTTCTCTCTATTTGACTCTTGCAGGATTTCCCCTCCCAGATGATACCTTGTGTTCAGCCTCCTGCTCCCTTCACCTAATTTCATCACCTTACAATTTCCTGAGTTGAACTTTAGCAGTCATTTTCTAAACCATTCCTCCAGTTTATCCAGGTCATCCTGTAGTCTCTGTCTATCTTCATCCGTCTTGATTCTTCTCATAATTTTTGCATCATCAGCAAACATTGAGAGGAATGAGTCTATACCCTCTGGAAGATAGTTCACATATATTAGAAACAGGACGGGTCCAAGTACTGAGCCCTGTGGGACTCCGCTGGTGACATCTCGCCACTCTGATGTCTCCCCCCTCACCGTTACTCGCTGTTTCCTGTTGCTTAAGTACTCCCTTATCCACTGGAGCACCTTCCCTTTTACTCCAGCCTGTTGCTCCAACTTTTTTATCAGCCTTTTATGGGGTACTGTGTCAAAGGCTTTTTGGCAATCCAGGAAAATGCAGTCGGCCCACCCTTCTCTTTCCTGCCTAATTTTCGTTGCCTGGTCATAAAATTCTATTAAACCTGTGAGGCACGATTTACCATCTCTGAACCCATGTTCGTGGTGCGTTACAAAGTTATTTCCCTCCAGATGCTCTACGAGCCTTTTCCTCACGATCTTCTCCATCACCTTGCATGGTATACAAGTTAAGGAAACTGGCCTGTAATTCAGTGCCTCTTGCCTGTCACCCTTTTTGTATATTGGGACCATGTTAGCTGTCTTCCAACTTTCTGGTAAGTCTCTTGTTTCCAGTGACCTGTTATACACCATAGAGAGTGGCACACTTAGTGCTTCTGCACCTTCTGTGTGTGTGTGTGTGTGTGTGTGTGTGTGTGTGTGTGTGTGTGTGTGTGTGTGTGTGTGTGTGTGTGTGTGTGTGTGTGTGTGTGTGAGTGTGTGTGTGTGTGTGAGTGTTCGTGCATGTGTGTGTGTTCGTGTTCGTGCATGTGTGTGTGTTCGTGTTCGTGCATGTGTGTGTGTGTGTGTGTGTTCGTACGTGTGCGTAGTGAGATAGTGAGAGATGCTCCACTTACTACCCACTCTCATTGGGTAGAAGTGAATGGAGCAGGCCCTGGGTGTTGGGAGTAATATGATACATGTGGTCAACCACTGCCAAGGGGAAGGCTGAGGAAGTCAGTGTTTCACCACAGGCCTGCCAGGACGTCTACACCTCCACTGGTGCAACCCGTTCTCGCACAAGACAGCCCATATATGACATAATGCTTATAATCAATATTTTGCTTATGAATTCGTACATATGTGGTATATTCTCAGTTGTTTTTTTTCAAGGCACTAACTCTTCCTCACGTATCAATTTACGTCTAATAGTACCCATTCATCACTGTAGACAGCTGAAGAGTCGTGATTGGTTCAATTTTAATGAAAATTGCCGTTTTCAGGTCCCACATGGGCTGTGAAATTTACCTACTATTGTCAATGATCTTAGAATATTACAGATCAGCTACATCCTATTAAAGTCTCGTAGTTTTGTTTTGAGAAATATTACTTATTCGCAGTAAAGTATTCTGGTATTTATCTCAACTATGGTATTTGTGCTTGGGGTTCTACTACCCAAAATCATTTACGTCCTTTAATTACCCAGCACAAAGCTGCTATTAGAACAATATCTAACTCTGGCCCCAGACAGCACTCGGTACCCTTACTCAAATCTTTGCATATGTTAGATATTAAGTCACTGCACATCCTCTCTTGTGTACTCTATATATTTAAAATTCTGAATTGTAATGTCAATCCTGACCTTCAACGCTTCCTAGAAGGTTGTAACAGATCCCATGAGCACCACACCAGAAACAAATACCTATTTGATATTCCAAGAGTACGACTTAGTCAAACTAGGAATGCTCTACAAATCAAGGGACTCAGAATGTGGAATGATCTTCCCAATCATATCAAAGATTGTACTTCGCTCAACCAGTTTAAGATGAAAACTAAGTACTACCTAATTAACGCCATGTAACCTACCTTACTTCTAAATGTCAATCCATTTCTTACTATTAAAAAAAAAATGCTGTTTGTTGACCGACTTGTATATTGGCTTTTTTCTACCATGTTCCACCTTTTTTTTATCTTTTATTATTTATTTTCTTTCAACGCAATTTATACTTTAAGCTCAATTACTATTAAGTTTTAGACTAAGTTTTTTTTCCCACCTCACCTTGCCCGAAACGCTATGTGTACTAGTGGCTTTAGGTATTGTATGTACTACCTCTATATTTAAATCAAACAGAATGTTTGTACTGTAACTCTGCAACTATGTATGTACTTTTCTTAAATAAATTATTATTATTAATATTATTATTATTGTAAATTATAATAAGCACTGTAAATTAGTATATAGAATAAGAGTGTTTCACCAACCAACATTATATACACTTGTTTGTGCTTTAAAAATCTTTACAGAATGTATTGTAATAACGTCAACATTTTTTTTATTAATACATAAGGTACATCTGCATTAGTGCAGCTACCATAGACTATATGAAGTAGAGTACAGTGTGTCAAAAAAGCTAACTAGGTGATGCTAAAAAATCCCCATCACACAGGATGGTTAGTCATACAGAGGCATGTGATAGGCAGTCTACACTGGCAGACTCTGGATGCATTTTGAGGATATCATTAACACAAGAGTGAATAAGGTTGCAGTGGTAATAAAAGTCCCCATCTCGCAGGATGGTTAGTCATACAGGGCCATATGTTTAGTAGCCTGCACTGGCAAATTTTGGGTACACTGTGAGGATATCTTCAAGAATACGAGAGTGAATAAAGTAATTGCAAAGCTCCAGGTACCTCATGCCAACTGGTCTGAAAGGTCTAATAACTGGGCATTCGGTGATGTAGTGTGGGAGATCATGCCGCAGTTCTTGCTCACAGAGTTTGCACCTGGAGTGCTCAGGATTGGGAGATCCATCACCTGTAGCCACCTACTACAAGTAACGGTAACCCAACCTGATCCTTGCAACCACTGTGTCGCACAGTCTGGTAGACGTTTTTAGCTGCCCATAGATATAGCTTTCAGATCTGAACAAATCATAGCTTTTTATACTAGTACTTTCAGGTCGTTGGGAGTCAGTAATTTCTTTCCTATCAGACCTGAGTGTTTGGACCAATACAGTTTTGACAGCAGAGATGGGGATACCTAGATCTAATTCAACTTCATCTTTGTTGCACGCTAATTTGGCTGCAATGTCTGTCTCATTACGATGGGTTATATTTATGTGTGAAGGTATCCATATAAAGGAGATTCGAGACCCTTTACTTTGTGCAGCAATTAGGTCATATATAATTGGTAGTATGAGGTTCTTGCTGTCGATCTTCTAGAAGTTTTCGATTGCTTGAAGAGCAGACTTTGAATCATCAAATATTATTCCTCCTCCAATGTTTTTTAATGTACTGGTAGCTAGTTGTAATACTGCAAGTTCTGTTTGTGTGGAGGTCAGCCAGTTGTTTAACCTGACACTGACAGTCTTTGTGCAAATATTATTTCTATAAAACCTACATGCTGCTCCAGTCCGTCCAGTAGAAGATTGAACTGAGCCGTCCGTGAAGACACAGTGTTCCCGAGATCTTAAATTCTCGATGGAGGAGGTAATTGTTTCGAGTGTGACAGCTTTCAGAAGAGCAAGATTCTCATGATCTTTCTTGGTGACAGGTACATCAACAGAAAACGATGTTATGCTGGAAGTCTATGGGTTAAACTACTGCCAACAGGATGGAATGGTGTCTACTACCACGGTAGGATGGGTATAGGGTCCACTACCACCTGTTAGGGGGGTAAGGGGGTCCATACCACTTGTAGGATGAGTCTAGGCCCAACAACTGCCCATACGATGGGTATGGGGACCACTATCATCCACAGGATGGGTATGAGGTCCACTACCGCCTACGGGATGGGTACGGGGTCCACTACCACCTACAAGATGGGTATGGGATCCGCTACCACCCACATGGTTGGTACGGGGTCCACTACCACCTTCGAGATGGGTATGGGGTCCACTACCACCCACAGGATGGGTTTGGGGTCCACTACCACCCACAAGATGTGTATGGAGTCCGCTATCACCCCACAGGATGGGTACGAGATCCACTACCACCTTCAAGATGAGTATGGGGTCCACTACTACTCACAAGATGGGTATGGGGTCCAGTAACATCCACAGGATGGGTATGGAGTCCACTGCCACCCACAAGATGGCTATGGAGTCCACTACCACCGACAGTATGGGTATGGGGTTTACTATCAACCACAAGATGGGTATGGGATCCACTACCACCTACAATATAGGTGTGGGGTTCACTAGTACCTGTGAGATTTTTTTTCTTTGACAGGTTATCAAAAGAATTAAGTCCTATTGATGTTACGTTAATCGCAACTACCTCGCAAGAGAGGCAGACCTTAAACAGCAAGAGCTGCCAGTGGCAGATATTTAATCTTAAAGCCTAAGATCATAGGACCGCGGGAGCAAACCGCCAGGCGAAACCACTCGGGTAACACCTGTCACTTAGGTCGCTGGCTCCTCCTAGTTGACAACTAATAAAGGGTAGCCGACGGATTCTCACCTCTTATTTATAGAAGTGTGGTGCTGTGCAATGGACTCGAGCTTTAGATACAGACTTAATATGAACATAAGCAGGCAAAGCGTTGCAGAACATAAAAGTGGGGCAGTAATATTGGAAGGTTTGACGTAAACGAGCGTTTTCTATAACAAAACAATTTATTCACAAAACAAGACTAAAACTACTACACAGTGAATTTACGTTACTTTACTGTCACTCCAGTGGCACATTAAAGAACAGCTAATCAACAGCCTGATGGACCCACGGTATCCTTATCCCGTCGTCGCTGACTGAACAATAACACTAACTGAACAAAGTGGTGCCCACTGGTGACGCAAGCTTGCAATCAATATTGTCACGGCTTCCCGGTGATCAATACTATAATCACAAAGACTTGACTGGCGCTCACTGCCCACAACGAGGTACCAAGTAACAAGGCGGTTAATCCAAGAATGATAACCCCTTATAAAAAATCTTACGTTAACACTTGTCTCTCAGGACAATCAAAACAAAAGTTACTCTAATTTAATTTAAACAATTACGTTAACACACACGTGTCTCAACGGCACTTAAATGGCATCAATAACTCGTAAATCAATTAATTACATCAACTTGAAAGTCAAGCATTCGGTGAGTAATTCCCAATTAATTACTGAATACAACAGCCTATTAATACAGACGAGTATTGATAAAGCCTTCTGTCTCTCTACTGACAGTTCTCTTCCGGTCTTACGACAAGATAACCTTAACGAGGGTAGACTACTGTACCACACACAATGTTCCAATACTCCGTGTAAACAACAACATCAACACCTGGTGAATTCACTAAGTGGCGATTACTAATTATCTTTAATTAGCTACGAGTGCTTAATCACTCTATCCGCAGACAGAGCTGATCAGTCCAACGAATTACAGCAGCTTAATTACAGCGCAATTGACTCCGATCATAACAGACCGTCAACCCCTTACGTTAATCACTCAATTAACGACAGCTCGTTAAATCGTTAACACTACGTTAGTCTTCACTTGACAATTCCTCCACTGCGTGAACTTCACTGTGACTGTTGCCTTTACACGTCTCTACGTTAATCACAACAATGTTCAATAAACAAGTAACCTCGTTAAGTAAATCGTGACCCCCGGTGACGTTAACTGACTTCAATTCTCACGGAATCCTTTACAGTACACAACGCCTTCCACCGAGGTCAACTTGTCTACGGTTTACACACACCATACAACACAGTACATCACAGTACAACACAGTACATCCTTGCCACTCACGGCAAAACTTGTAAATGACTTCCCCCAGTAAATTGTCCACCAATAATTCACACTTTACCACAACACAACAGTAAAATATATAACCAAGGGAAATCTCCCTGTTACCACTTTTCACTGCTGAAAAAGGGAATCAAATTACAGGAATACATACACGGCACATAGAAAAAATAGAAGTAAATAACTCACTTTACTCTACCTCTGATTGTGTCACTAGGTGTCTTCACACACGTCATAAATCACAGTTGGGCCCAACCTCAACTTGACGGCAAACAGGGTAGACTCACACGTCTCCAATTCCCATTCACCTCCCCAGGTGGTCCCAGGGACAGAGGACAGACGGACCACTGGGGGCGAACCCAGCTTCAGAGTTTTATTACCCAAACGGAAACAGTGTACTTACATCAATAATGCGGGCCCGCAACCTTCTCTTTCACTCATACATACACGTCAATCACACTCCCACTGCTGCTGCTGGATGATGACGTAGGCGTCCTCACTTCCTACACGTGGTCAGGTGGAGCACAGGGTCCTAGACCACGGGGTTAGCTCCACACACACAGACCAGGATGGCGCAGACACACCGGCACAGGCAGGCCAGGGTGCGCACAACAGCAGGGATGCGGTACCACGCCCCTTCCACTTGACACGGTACCCCAGGATACGACGGTACACGGTGTTACACGGTACACGAGACCCGAGACGGAGTCCTTCACTGTTCCTCAGAATTAGAACTTTTAAGGTTTCTCTCATAACACTGAAACCCTTTCTAGCACGTCTCCCAGCAGTATCTTCAAGCACAGATACGATAGACGGCTGATGTCTTTTTTGTAGCCCGATAATTAACGCCTCACTCAGTCCAGTTCCTCTAAGATGGCGTCCCACAATTACGCGGCTAGATGACAAGTTCACACGGTTCGATGCAAGCCCCTTTCCGATTACCGGATTCTTACGCACAGCACACGGAAAGATAGCAAGATGTAGGCGTGACTTTAGTAACGTTGCAGGCGGTATTTCCCGATGCTTGGCCTAGCACGGGAAACACGTCCTCCCCAAAGCAACGTCCTAGGTAAGAATGACTTTTCCCGCCAACACTATGCCTGGGGTACCATGCGGCACCCCTCAGCGTCTTGGCCAATCACAATTCAGCATTTCTGAGGCCCCAGAGCCTTAGCCAATGCCGCACCTGCCCCATGACGCTACCCCCTCTCACACGAGGTGGACACGTGATAGGGGGGGGTGGTCTACGGCCGTTAACCCCCCATACCTCCCTCTCTACACTTGACTTGTACAAAAATTTCCCTGAAATCAACTCCCTCCTGTAATTTCCTTCACAGACCTAATACAGCGATCAGAATGACATCAATGGCTAGCAAAGGTCATGGGCTGTCCAACGACACCCAACACGACTGTGGAAAAGTTATATCCAGAAAGTTGAATCACGGTGCACATCACTGGTGCACTATGCAATTCGTACTTAATTCAGTGCACGAGAGAGCAGGGAAAATATGTCCCCTGACATCACCCACAAGATGGGTATGGGGTCCACTACCACCCACAAGATGAATATGGGGCCCATTACCACCAACAAGATGGGTATGGGGGTCCACTACCACCCACAAGATGGGTATGGGGTTCACTACAGCCCACAAGATAGGTATGTGATCCACTACCACCTACAAGATGGGTATGGGGTTCACTACCACCTACAAGATGAGTATGGGGTCCACTACTACCCACAAGATGGGTATGGTGTCCAGTAACACCTACAGGATGGGTATGGAGTCCACTGCCACCCACAAGACGGCTATGGGGTCCACTACCACCGACAGTATGGGTATGGGGGTTCACTACCAACCACAAGATGTGTATGGGGTCCACTAAAACCCACTAGATGGGTATGGGGTCCACTGCCACCCACAGGATGGGTACGGGATCCACTACTATCCACAAGATGTGTATGGGGTCCGCAACCACCCACAGGATAGGTACAGGGTCCACTGCCACCTACAAGATGGGTATGGGGTTCACTACCACCCACTAAAAGAGTATGGGGTCCAGTAACACCCACAGGATGGGTACGAGGTCCACTGCCACCCACAAGATGGGTATGAGGTCCACTATCACCTACTAAATGGGTTATGGGGTCCAATACAACCCACAGAAGGACTATGGGGTTCACTACCACCCACAAGATGGGTATGGGGTCCACTACCACCTACATGATGGGTATGGGACTCACTACCACCCTCAAGATTCGTATGGGGTCCACTACCACCCACAGAACCGGTATGGGGGTCCCGTAACACCCACAGGATTGGTTTGGGGTCCACTACCACCTACATGATAAGTATGGGGTTCCCTACCGCCCATAAGATGGTTATGGGGTCCACTACCACCCACAGGATGGGTATGGGGTCCACTACCACCTATATGATGGGTATGGGGTTCACTACGACCCACAAGATGGGTATGGGGTTCACTACCACCCACAGGATGGGTATGGGGTCCACTACCACCTACAAGATGGGTATGGGTCCACTACCACCTACATGATGGGTATGGGGTTCACTACGACCCACAAGATGGGTATGGGGTTTACTAAGACCCACAAGATGGGTATGGGGTTCACTACCACCCACAGGATGGGTATGGGGTCCACTACCACCTACAAGATGGGTATGAGGTCCACTACCCACCCACAAGGTGGGTATGGGGTCCAGTACCACCTACAAGATGGGTATGGGGTTCACTACCACCCACAAGATGGGTATGGGGTCCACTACCACCCACAAGATTGGTATGGGGTCGACTACCAGCCGCTCGATGGGTATGGGATCCACTACCACAAAGATGATGGGTATGGGGTTCACTACCACACACAATATGAATATGGGGTTCACTAGCACCCACAAGATGGGTATGGGGTCCACTACCACCCACAAGATGAATATGGGGTCCATTACCACCAACAACATGGGTATGGGGTCCACTACCACCTTCAAGACGGGTATGGGGTCAACTCTGATGCATGTACTCACCTAGTTGTACTCACCTAGTTGTGTTTGCGGGGGTTGAGCTCTGGCTCTTTGGTCCCGCCTCTCAACCGTCAATCAACAGGTGTACAGGTGTACAGGTGTACAGGTGTGTGTGTGTGTGTGTGTGTGTGTGTGTGTGTGTGTGTGTGTGTGTGTGTGTGTGTGTGTGTGTGTGTACTCACCTAGTTGCACTCACCTAGTTGTGTTTGCGGGGGTTGAGCTCTGGCTGTTTGGTCCCGCCTCTCAACCGTCAATCAGCAGGTGTACAGATTCCTGAGCCTATCGGGCTCTGTCATATCTACACTTGAAACTGTGTATGGAGTCAGCCTCCACCACATCACCCCCAAATGCATTCCATTTGTCAACCACTCTGACACTAAAAA
Source organism: Procambarus clarkii (assembly GCF_040958095.1). NCBI lineage: Eukaryota > Metazoa > Arthropoda > Malacostraca > Decapoda > Cambaridae > Procambarus > Procambarus clarkii. The sequence continues at coordinate 6,406,009 of NC_091207.1, forward strand.
AGTTCTTTCTAATATCTCTGTGGCTCATTTGGGCACTCAGTTTCCACCTGTGTCCCCTTGTGCGTGTTCCCCTTGTGTTAAATAGACTGTCTTTATCTACCCTATCAATTCCCTTCAGAATCTTGAATGTGGTGATCATGTCCCCCCTAACTCTTCTGTCTTCCAGCGAAGTGGGGTTTAATTCCCGTAGTCTCTCCTCGTAGCTCATACCTCTCAGCTCGGGTACTAGTCTGGTGGCAAACCTTTGAACCTTTTCCAGTTTAGTCTTATCCTTGACTAGATATGGACTCCATGCTGGGGCTGCATACTCCAGGATTGGCCTGACATATGTGGTATACAAAGTTCTGAATGATTCTTTACACAAATTTCTGAATGCCGTTCGTATGTTGGCCAGCCTGGCATATGCCGCTGATGTTATCCGCTTGATATGTGCTGCAGGAGACAGGTCTGGCGTGATATCAACCCCCAAGTCTTTTTCCTTCTCTGACTCCTGAAGAATTTCCTCTCCCAGATGATACCTTGTATCTGGCCTCCTGCTCCCTACACCTATCTTCATTACATTACATTTGGTTGGGTTAAACTCTAACAACCATTTGTTCGACCATTCCTTCAGCTTGTCTAGGTCTTCTTGAAGCCTCAAACAGTCCTCCTCTGTTTTAATCCTTCTCATAATTTTAGTATCGTCCGCAAACATTGAGAGAAATGAATCGATACCCTCCGGGAGATCATTTACATATATCAGAAACAAGATAGGACCGAGTACAGAGCCCTGTGGGACTCCACTGGTGACTTCACGCCAATCGGAGGTCTCACCCCTCACCGTAACTCTCTGCTTCCTATTGCTTAGATACTCCCTTATCCACTGGAGCACCTTACCAGCTACGCCTGCCTGTCTCTCCAGCTTATGTACCAGCCTCTTATGCGGTACTGTGTCAAAGGCTTTCCGACAATCCAAGAAAATGCAGTCCGCCCAGCCCTCTCTTTCTTGCTTAATCTGTGTCACCTGATCGTAGAATTCTATCAGGCCAGTAAGGCAAGATTTACCCTCCCTGAACCCATGTTGGCGATTTGTCACGAAGTCCCTTCTCTCCAGATGTGTTACCAGGTTTTTTCTCACGATCTTCTCCATCACCTTGCATGGTATACAAGTCAAGGACACTGGCCTGTAGTTCAGTGCCTCTTGTCTGTCGCCCTTTTTGTATATTTGGACCACATTCGCCGTCTTCCATATTTCTGGTAGGTCTCCCGTCTCTAGTGACTTACTATACACTATGGAGAGTGGCAAGCAAAGTGCCTCTGCACACTCTTTCAGTACCCATGGTGAGATCCCATCTGGACCAACAGCCTTTCTAACATCCAGATCCAGCAGGTGTCTCTTGACCTCCTCTCTCGTAATTTCGAACTCCTCCAAGGCCGCCTGGTTTATCTCCCTTTCTCCTAGCACAGTGACCTCACCCTGTTCTATTGTGAAGACCTCCTGGAATCTCTTGTTGAGTTCCTCCCACACCTCTCTGTCATTCTCTGTATACCTGTCCTAAGTTTCAATACCTGTTCTTTCACTGTTGTTTTCCTTCTGATGTGACTGTGGAGTAGCTTTGGTTCGGTCTTGGCTTTGTTTGCTATATCATTTTCAAAATTTTTCTCTGCTTCTCTTCTCACCCTGACGTACTCATTCCTGGTTCTCTGGTATCTCTCTCTGCTTTCTGGTGTTCTGTTATTCCGGAAGTTCCTCCACGCCTTTTTGTTCAGTTTCTTCGCTTCCATACATGCCCTATTATACCATGGATTCTTCTGTTGCTTCTCGGATTTTTCCCTTTGGGCCGGGATGAACCTGTTTACTGCCTCCTGACACTTTTGGGTAACATAGTCCATCATACCCTGTACAGACTTGTCTCTGAGGTCTGTGTCCCAAGGTATTTCACTTAGGAAACTTCTCATCTGTTCATAATTCCCCTTTCGGTATGCCAGCCTTTTGATTCCTAGTTCTTTTTGGGGGGACATAAGTCCTAGCTCTACCAGGTACTCAAAGTTCAATACACTGTGGTCACTTATTCCCAAGGGCGCTTCCATCTTAACTTCCCTTATATCCCATTCATTTAGGGTAAATATCAAATCAAGCATGTGTGTGTGTGTGTGTGTGTGTGTGTGTGTGTGTGTGTGTGTGTGTGTGTGTGTGTGTGTGTGTGTGTGTGTGTGTGTGTGTGTGTGTGTGTGTGTGTGTGTGTGTATTCACCTAGTTGTGTTTGCGGGGTTTGAGCTTTGCTCTTTTGGCCTGCCTTTAAACTGTCAATCAACTGTTTACTACTTTTTTTTCCACAACACCGCACACACCAGGAAGCAACCCTTTACAGCTGACTAACTCCAAGGTACCTATTTACTGCCAGGTAACAAGGGCATTCAGGGTGAAAGAAACTTTGCCCATTTGTTTCTGCCTGGTGCGGGAATCGAATCCGCTTCACAGAATTAGTGGTTCAATGATTGGTTCAAGTGGTTCACACAATGAAGGTTCAGACAACACTCAGCCCCTTGTTTAACTCCCTAAACACTCCACAAATTCTCTTGGGTCAACTACGTTTTCAAAACCAAGTTCTTAAATGCAAAACCTGCTCTGAAAATCTCCCTGGACAGATGTCTGTCTACAAATAAAGGGACTCAGTCTATGGAACTCACTCCCTAATGAATTGAAATGCTGTCCAACTTTTGTGTCATTCAAACACAAAACTAAAAAGTACCTAATTTCATCTTCATAGTTTTTTACCTTGTTGCTTTAAAATTGTACTTTATCTATTGGAGGCCTGGTCGAGGACCGGGCCGCTGGGACACTAAAAAGCCCCGAAATCATCTCAAGATAACCTCAAGATAACCCAATCTTTATGTACCCAATCCGAACAAGTTTTCCATTGTGATCATTGCTGTCTTCTTATATGTGCTATCAATTTGCTGTATGTTGCCTATTAATCTTTGTTAAAATTACCAATCAAGCTGTCAATGTAATCAAATCAAATCAAATCAAATCAAATCAAATGTTTATTTAGGTAAGGTACATACATAAAAGAGATTTTACAAAGAGTGATGGATTTATAGTTAGGGCTAGTACATACAATGCCTAAAGCCACTATTACGCAAAGCGTTTCGGGCATAAAAAACTTAAATGACTAAAGCTTAATACTAATTGAGCATAAAGAGTAAAATGAAAACATGGAATGAAAACATAGCTGAAAAAGCAGCACAAATACAATTCTGTCGACAAACAGTACTCTTTAATAAAAACAGACATTGGTTGACAATAGAGGGGGTAAGGTAGGTTACAGGGAATTTATTAGGTATAGCTTCGTTTTTATCTTAAACTTGTTGAGAGAGGTACAGTCTTTAACATGGTTGGGAAGGTCATTCCACAATCTGGGTCCCTTGATTTGTAGAGCATTTCTAGTTTGATTAAGTCATACTCTAGGAATATCAAAACAGTATTTATTTCTGGTGTGGTGCTCATGGGTTCTGTTACAACCTTCTATGAAGCTTTTGAGGTCAGGATTGGCATTACAGTTTAGCGTTTTATATATGTATAATACACATGAGAGAATGTGTAGTGACTTAATGTCTAACATATTCAGAGATTTGAGTAGGGGTACCAAGTGATGTCTATTGCCAGAGTTGGATATTGTCCTAATAGCAGCTTTGTGTTGAGTAATTAGAGGACGTAAATGATTTTGGGTAGTAGAACCCCAAGCACAAATACCATAGTTGAGATATGGATAGACGAGGGAGTAATAGAGTCACCAGGGCAGGGCGGGGTACATAATATCTGATCTTAGAAAGAATGCCAACAGTTTTTGAAACTTTTTTTGATATATTTAGAATGTGGCCCTGGAAATTCAGCTTGTGGTCAATGAGAATGCCAAGGAATTTGCCATCTAATTTGTTACAAATTTGGGTATTGTTTATTTTGAGATTTATTTCATTAGAGGATTTATTGCCAAACAGAATATAGAAAGTTTTTTCATTGTTAAGGGTGAGTTTGTTGGCAGTTAACCAAAGATGGACTTTATTTAGTTCAGTATTTACTGTGGCATTTAGAGCAAGGGAGTCAGGACTGGAGTAAATGAAGGTTGTGTCGTCAGCAAATAGAATTGGTTTGAGGTGTTGGGAGGCATTTGGAAGGTCATTAATGTAGATGAGAAAGAGGAGAGGGCCAAGTATGCTGCCCTGAGGAACACCAATGTTGATGGGTAGGGTGGGAGAAATTGAATTATTCACAGAAACATACCGGAGCCTGTCAGTAAGGTAGGATTTGAGGTATTGCAGGGAGTGTCCTCTGACTCCATAATGATGTAGTTTAGGAAGAAGGTTTTGGTGGTTGACAATGTCAAAAGCTTTACGCAGGTCCACAAATAACCCAACAGGGAACTCATTTTTATCAAGAGTTGTATGAATAGAGTTAAGCATACTAATAAGTGCATCGTTAGTGCTTTTTTTGGGTCTGAAGCCATATTGGCAAGGACTAAGTATATTGTGTTTGGCTAGATAAGAGTAAAGGTGCTTATAGATTAGTTTTTCAAATTTTTTTGACAAGTTTGGGAGGATTGATATAGGTCTGTAGTTGTTAACATCTTTGAGATCACCACATTTGTGCACAGGCGTTACTCTCGCTTTTTTTAGAATATCTGGAAAGGTTTGGAGTTCAAGTGACTTGTTGAAGAGCAATGCAATAGCAGGGGCTAAAGATCTGGAGGCTTTTTTGTAAATTAAAGTTGGTATCTTCTCAAGGGCACTAGACTTGGTTTTAAGGGAAAGGATTATCTCATTGACGTCAGTGGAATTAATAGGCTTTAGGTACAGAGACTGTGGATAGTTACCTGTAAGATAGTCCTTAACGTCAGTACTGGAAGATGGAATATCATTTGCAAGGGATGAACCAATGGAAGAGAAGAACCTATTGAACTCGATAGCAGAATCTGAGGCTGAAAGCTGACCATCGTTATTGGACAGGAGTGTTGGTTTGTTATTTAAAGTCTTCTTTGATCCCAATGTGTGAAATTGTGCTCCAAGTTTTTTTAATGTTGCTCTTTATTTGGGTAAATTTATCTTCGTAGTATTTAGTTTTGGCTCATCTAATTATCTTAGATAGCAATAATGAGTAATTCTTTGAGAATTCTTTGGAGACAATTCCTAACCTATACTTCTTCTCAAGGTCATGTTTTTTATTAATGGATTTAAGTATTCCCTTTGTAAGCCAGGGATTGTTAAGACTTTTGGTTGTGACTTGTTTTGTAAGCATAGGACAGTGGGTGTCATAAAGGCTAAGAGTTTTTTGAAGAAAAGATTGCACTGCTAGGTTGATGTCCCCTATGTTACCTAACTCGGACTCCCAGTTGACATTATCAGCAGCAGTTATAAAATTGTCTATAGCAGTTTCATTGTGCAGCCTAAAACTTAACTCCCTTGACTCTAGAGGTGGTTTGCTAATGTTAGTTAAGAGAAATGTGGGGTAATGGTCTGTAGTGCTATCGATGATTATACCTGAAGTAAGCGGAGAGGTTATGTTTGTCCAGATGTGATCTAGAGTCGTGGCAGTACTATCAGTGATTCTAGTAGGTCTAGTGATTAAAGGTATGAGGAAGCAGGAATTCATACAGTTGAGGAAGCTAACAGCAGTGGGATGTTCAGGCTTGCAGAGGTCAATATTAAAGTCCCCTGCGATTATTAGATGGTTTTTGTTCAGTCTGTTAACAATCAGAGCTTTAATATACCAATGTGCTTTAATATATTTACTAATCTCTCTCGTCTCAATTTTTCTTGCAATGTATCTATTATCATTTTATTAATTCTGCTAGAATTTACCTACTTAAAATTATCTGTTAGATTAAGGACCTGCCCGAAACGCTGCGCGTACTAGTAGCTTTAAAAGATTGTAAATACCATGCTATGTATTCTCACAAACCCAATGTACCTTCTTGTATATATATAAATAAATAAATAATAAATAAATAAATAAATAAATAAATTACGAGTCCTGCGCGCTATCCACCAGGCTACCATTTGTGTGTGTGTGTGTGTGTGTGTGTCTGTGTGTGTCTGTGTGTTTATGCATGTATGTATTTATGTACTCACCTAGTTGTACTCACTTAGTTGTGCTTGCGGGAGTGGAGCTCTGGCTATTTGGTCCCGCCTCTCAACCGTCAATCAACAGGTGTACAGGTTCCTGAGCCTATCGGGCTCTATCATATCTACACTTGAAACTGTATGGAGTCAGCCTCCACCACATCACTTCCTAATGCATTCCATTTGTCAACCACTCTGACACTAAAAAAGTTCTTTCTAATATCTCTGTGGCTCATTTGGGCACTCAGTTTCCACCTGTGTCCCCTAGTGCGTGTGCCCCTTGTGTTAAATAGCCTGTCTTTATCTACCCTGTCGATTCCTTGAGAATCTTGAATGTGGTGATCATGTCCCCCCAACTCTTCTGTCTTCCAACGAAGTGAGGTTTAATTCCCGTAGTCTCTCCTCGTAGCTCATACCTCTCAGCTCGGGTACTATTCTGGTGGCAAACCTTTGAAGCCTTTTCCAGTTTAGTCTTATGGTTGACTAGATATGGATTCCATGCTGGAGCCGCATACTCCAGGATTGGTCTGACATATGTGGTATGTAAAGTTCTTAAAGATTCCTTACACAAGTTTCTAAAGGCCATTCTTATGTTAGCCAACCTTGCATATGCTGCTGATGTTATCCTCTTTATATGAGCTTCAGGGGACAGGTCTGGCGTGATATCAACCTACAGGTCTTTCTCTATCTCTCTCTGACTCTTGAAGTATTTCATCTCCCAAATGATACCTTGTATCTGGTCTCCTGCTTCCTACCCCCTATCTTCATTACATTACATTTGCTTGGGTTAAACTCTAATAGCCATTTGTTCGACCATTCCTGCAGCTTATCCAGGTCTTCTTGAAGCCTCAAGCTGTCCTCCTGTGTCTTAATCCGTCTCATAATTTTGGCGTCGTCAGCAAACATTGAGAGGAATGAATCTATACCCTCTGGTAGATCATTTACGTATATCAGAAACAGGATAGGTCCAAGCACAGAGCCCTGTGGGACTCCACTGGTGACTTCACGCCAATCTGAGGTCTCACCCCTCATTGTAACTCTCTGCTTCCTATTGCTCTTATTGCTTAGGTACTCCCTTATCCACAGGAGCGCCCTACCAGTTACTCCTGCCTGTTTCTCCAGCTTATGCATCAACCTTTTATTGGGTACTGTGTCAAAATCTTTCCGACAGCCAAAAAAAACGCAGTCCACCCATCTTTCCCTTTCTTGCTTAATCTTTGTCACCTGATTGTAGAATTCTATTAAGCCTGTAAGGCAAGATTTACCCTCTCTGAACCCACGTTGATCGGTTGTCACGAAGTCTCTTCTCTCCAGATGTGTTACTAGGTTTTTTCTCACAATCTTCTCCATCACCGTGCATGGTATACATGTTAAGGACACTGGCCTGTAGTTCAGTGCCTCTTGTCTGTCACCTTTTTTGTATATTGGGACTACATTAGCAGTCTTCCATATTTCTGGTAGGTCTCCCATTTCCAGTGACGTACTATACACTATGGAGAGTGGCAAGCTAAGTGCTCCTGCACACTCTTTCAATACCCGTGGTGAGATTCCATCCAGCCTGACAGCTTTTCTCACGTCCAGCTCCAATAGGTGCTTCTTGACCTCATCTCTTGTAATTTCGAACCTTTCCAATGTCGCCTGGTTTGCTGCCACCTCTCCTAGCGCCGTGACTTTTCCCTGTTCTATTGTAAAGACCTCCTGGAACCTTTTGTTGAGTTCTTCACACACCTCTCTGTCATTCTCAGTGTACCTATCCTCGCCCGTCCTAAGTTTCACCACCTGTTCCTTTACTGTTGTCTTCTTCCTGATGTGTCTGTGTAGTAGGTTTGGTTCGGTCTTGGCTTTATTAGCTATATCATTTTCATACCTTTTCTCAGCTGCTCTTCTCACACTAACATACTCGTTCCTGGTTCTCTGGTATCTCTCTCTACTTTCTGATGTTCTGTTATTACAGAAGTTCCTCCATGCTCTTTTGTTCAGCTCGTTTACTTTCATACATTCCCTATTAAATCACGGATTCTTCTTTTGGTTCTCTGATTTTTCCTGTCGGGCTGGGATAAACCTGCTTACAGCTTCTTGACACTTTTGGGTTACATAGTCCATCATGTCTTGTACGGACTTGGTTCTGAGTTCTGTGTCCCAATGTATATCCCTTAGAAATGTATTCATCTCCTCATAGTTTCCCTTTCGGTACGCCAGCCTTTTGTTTCCCAGTTCTTTTTTGGGGGTGATAATTCCTAGCTCAACCAGGTACTCAAAGCTCAATTCACTATGATCACTCATTCCCACGGGGGCTTCCAACTTAACTTCCCTTATATCCGACTCATTTAGGGTAAATATCAGATCAAGCAAGGCTGGTTCATTCACTCCTCTCATTCTTGTCGGTCCCTTGACATGTTGACTTAGAAAAATCTTGTTGCCACATCCAGCATCTTAGCTCTCCATGTGTCTGGTCCTCCATGTGGGTCTCTGTTCCCCCAATCTATCTTCCCATGGTTGAAGTCTCCCATGATTAGTAGTCTGGATCCGGTCCTGCTAGCCACAGAAGCTGCTCTCTCCATTATATTGATGGTGGCCAAGTTGTTTCTATCATATTCCTGTCTGGGTCTTCTGTCATTCGGTGTGGGGTTATATATGACTACTACTATAATTTTCTGTCCTCCAGTTGCTATGGTGCCTGATATGTAGTCATTGAAACCTTCACAGTTCTGAATTACCATCTCTTTAAAACTCCATCCTTTTCTTAACAGTAAAGCTACACCACTTCCTCCTCTCCCTTCTCTCTCTTTCCTCACTATATAGTAGTCCTGTGGAAACACTGTGTTTGTTATGGTTTTCAGTAGCTTTGTTTCTGTGAGTGCTATCATGTCTGGGTTTTCTTCTAGTGCCCATCTCTGTGTTCACTTGTTTTATTTGTAATTCCATCTATGTTAGTGTACATTGCCTTGAAGCTAACTTTCTTCTGTTCATTTTCTTGTCCCCTTCTTGGCGAGCATTCTGTTGGTGTGGAAAGCTGTTCCGTGGGTGAGAAGATCTGTGAATTGGTTTGCAGGGTCTCAGAGGATTTTGGGGTAGGGGGTGGGGGTTCAAGGGAAGGGGGGACAGGTAGGGTGCGGTTAAGGAGATAGGGGGGGTGGACATGGAGGATACGGGATAAGGGGGGAGGAGGGATAGGGAGGGTATGGGATAAGGGGGGGGGGACAAGGAGGAAAGGCAGGAGGGGGAACATGGTGTGAATGGGGGAGGAGTGACAGGGTCAGAATGGGATGGGGGAAGGGAGGGTTGGGTAAGCATTTCAGTGGGGGCAGGTAGGGTGAGGGGACGGGAGAGTTTCTATGCAGAGGGGAGTATGTATGTATGTATGTATGTATGTATGTATGTATGTATGTATTTATAAATGTATGTATTGTCGGGGAATACGAGGGGCGTAGTAACAGTGTACACAAGATCTTTATCCCGGACACCTGGCAGGATCGCCAATGTCGGGGATTACCTTAGTTGTAAGTATAAGTATAAATGATCGTACTTAATATCCGGTCAACGGTCGCCAACGTCGGGGTCTCTCTCTCTCTCTACATAGACACCACCCAGTAGTATTAGCGACAACTGTTACTCACCGTAGCCCTGCGGGTCTTCACTCAATCCTCGCGGCGCCACTGTTCACCAGGAGAGTATCCCAGTCGATCTCCAGCTGGCCTTATAGCCAAAGATGAGTGAGAACACAGTTTGCTCTCTCCCAACCGTGTGCCCGCCTCGACAATGGCTCTACTACTAACTGCAAGGTCGCCAACTGGTGTTTCCTGTGTCTAGTAACACGTCAGTGGTATTGTGGAATTGTGGTACTAATGGCAGAGAGCTCACTCATTAAATCTGGTCACAGCCAGGTATATGTCTCTAATACTCTCACTCTTTGGAACTGTTCTATAGCAAGAAGATATATGGAGGGATAATACAAATGCAAAGGTATTTTGTATTTTACTAAAAAACTTCAAGGTATTATATCCATATCACTAACGAAACATCAAGTACATGCAGAAAGTCACTCTCTTCATAAAACTGGGGCTCGTCTAGAGGGCAACACTCCCCCTCCTGTCAATGTCAGCTGAGCGGCCCCCTTCACCGTGTGAATGCTTATGTACTTGTTTCTTTGGCGTAAAGCGCCTATTTCTTTAAATTCGCAAGGATCACTATGTTTGTCATCAACACACTATTTCTATAATGGCAATAGAACGCAATGAATCACCACACTGATCTCAAGTTCAATAACTCATTTCTACAGCAATTAACATAATATTTCACTATAATGGTGTAATGCACTGTACTTCACAATAATGACAATGAATGCAATTAACCACGGTACTGTCCGTAGATTCAGTAATTCCTTTCAAAGGCGATAACACAATTAATCACTGCACACATGGAAATGTTATTTAACACACCAACATATGTATATATATGGGTCAATTCATCTATATCAATAATAGTAAGATAAATACTGGGCACACAGCCTAACGCCAATAACTGGTACTCTTTATATATATATATATATATATATATATATATATATATATATAGGGGGGGTGGACATGGAGGATACGGGATAAGGGGGGAGGAGGGATAGGGAGGGTATGGGATAAGGGGGGGGGGGACAAGGAGGAAAGGCAGGAGGGGGAACATGGTGTGAATGGGGGAGGAGTGACAGGGTCAGAATGGGATGGGGGAAGGGAGGGTTGGGTAAGCATTTCAGTGGGGGCAGGTAGGGTGAGGGGACGGGAGAGTTTCTATGCAGAGGGGAGTATGTATGTATGTATGTATGTATGTATGTATGTATGTATGTATGTATGTATTTATAAATGTATGTCAAACTGTTGCCCGCAACGTAGTGAACGCTCGGGTAAAGTGGATATGACTCTTACAGCTGGCGTGGGAGAAATATAAGGGGGGGAGGGGAACACTGTCACATACCCCTCCCCCTTAAAATAAGAGTCATATCGGTTTAATGTACATGGGACAGGGCATCCGCAACCACGTTGTCCTTCCCTCTGATGTGCTTGATGTCCAGCCAGTACTCCTGCAGTAGTAACGCCCACCTCGTCAGTCGTTGGTTTGAGTTCCTCATCTTGTACAAAAAGGTCAGAGGGTTGTGATCTGTAAACACAAGAACAGGTCTCGCCCCTCCTCCCACGTACACGTCGAAGTGCTTCAGGGCCATTACTAAAGCCAAAGCCTCCTTCTCGACGGTACTATAGGCATGCTGGTACTTCACAAATTTCTTGGAGTAGAAAGCTACCGGCCTATGTACCTCACTCCACTCTTGGGCCAACATGGCCCCTATCCCAACGTCACTGGCATCCACGTACAGGATGAATCTGGCTGAAAAATCTGGGGATATTAATACTGGTGCCTTCGTCAACAGTTTCTTGGTCTTCTCAAAAGACTCCTGGTAGGCCTCTCCCAACTTCCATCGTACATTCTTGGAGAGTAGTTCGGTCAGTGGATGCGCTACCGTGGAAAAGTTCTTGCAGAAACCACGGTAGTATCCTATCATCCCAAGATACCTCAACAACTCCTTTCGTGTCCTGGGTACTGGGTACTCCCTAATGGCTGACACTTTATGATCTACAGGGGTCACTTCTCCATGGCCGATGACGAAGCCTAGGTACTCTAAGTGGGCCTTCCCAAACTCGCTCTTGGCTAGGTTCACGGTTAAGTTAGCATCCTCTAGCCTCCTGAACAATTCTCTGAGTCTCTCCAGGCGTGTCTTCCAATCGTCGGCGAACACTACGATGTCATCGATGTATACCGTGCAGCCTTCGGCTCCCCTCAGCAACTCATTCATCATGCACTGGAAACAACTACCTCTGTTTTTCATCCCGAAGGGCAACACTTTGTACTGGTACAGCCCGCCCGGTGTTACGAAAGCTGATATCTTCCTGGCCTCTGGAGTCAATGAGATCTGGTAGTACCCCTTGAGCAGATCGACCTTGGATACATATCTTGCACTACCCACCTGGTCGATGCAATCACTCACCCTTGGCATAAGTGGGAATCTGCCACAGTGATGGAGTTCACCTTTCTGTAGTCTGTACAAAAGCGGAATGTACCATCGATTTTCTTCACTAACAAGCATGGGGAACTCCACTCACTGTTGCTAGGCTCTGCAAGGTCGTTCTCAAGGAGATACTCCACCTCCTTCCTCATCAACTCTCGCTTCTCTGGGCTTACCCTATAAGCGCTCTGCTTGACGGGCCTGGCGTCCCTCACCTCTACCTCGTACGTTACACTCTTGTGTCGTCGGGGCACGTCGGTAAAGAGAGAGGCATTTTCCCTTAACAGATTCGTCAGGTCCGCGCTCTGTTGTCCTTCCAAGTGTTGTAACTTGTCCTCGATCTTCGCCAAACTCTCCGAATTGGTGAGATGGGTGCCGTCCACCCTGGACCACTTTCCTTCCTCCTCTGGAAATTCCTGATCCACTTGCATGCACAAAATCATCTTCTGCTGGGGGTCTCGAGTCATCGTTCCGCCCTGCTCGGCGGCTCCTTCTTCCTCAGGGAAGAAAGGCTTCAGGCGGTCAACATGACACACCTGTGTCTTGCGGGGTCTATCCAGCTTACCGATTTCATAAGTTACAGGACCCAACCGCCGTAGCACCCTGTACGGTTCCTCGAATCGTGACTCAGTCACTCGGCTCTTCCCTGGCAGCAATACCATAACTTGGGACCCAACCTGGAACTCTCTTGGCATAGCTTTCTTTTCATACCATTCCGACATCTTACGCTGCGCCTCCTTCAGATGTTTTCCTGCAAGTTCCTTTGCCAAAGTGAGACATTCCTTGAACTTCCGAACGTACTCGTTGACCGTTCCCACGGTCACTCCTGGTGTCCATTGTTCTTTCAACATGGACAGAGGACTTCGTACCTCATATCCATACACCAGCTGGAACGGCGAGAAACCTAACGACTCTACCACTGCGTTACGTATGGCAAACGACGCAGGGCATACTGCTTCATCCCACTCTGCTCCCTGCTCTGTACAGAACACTCTCAGAACGGTCTTCAAGGTGGAGTGAAACCTTTCGATCGCCCCTTGCGACTGCGGTCGGTAGGGCGACGACCGAATCTGAGTCACTCACCAACTTGCCACGGTCTGTCTGAACCATTTGGACTGGAATATACTTCCACAGTCCGTATGAATTTCCCTGGGCATTCCCACCCAAGAGAAAAATCGTTGCAGCTGCCCGGCTACTCCTCTCGACGTCAAATGCCGCATTGGGACAGCTTCTGGAAATCTGGTCAACGCACACATGATTGTCATCAGGTAGGTATTTCCTCGTTTCGTCCGTGGCAACGGTCCCACCCCGTCGACCAAGAGACGCTCAAATGCAGGCGCAAACGCAGGAACAGGGACTAACGGGGCCTTTGGTATCGCGGGTTGGCTCTTCCCTGCCCTCTGGCAAGGTAAGCACGTCTTACAATAACGCCTCTCATTGGCGTCCATACCTGGCCAGTAGAAATGATCCCTGATCTTACGCAGCATCTTGGTCACCCCCAGATGACCTGCAGAGTCCACAGAGTGCGACAGATCCAACACTGCCGCTCTGCACTGGGCCGGCAACACTACCTGGTGCCTCGTACCTAGAGATTCTTCTCCGGCCTCCATCCTCACAGGCCTCCACTGTCTCATCAGCATTCCGTCCTGTATGTAAAAATGGGTGGCCCTCTCAGGACCAACATGTCCTCCTTTGGCCTCATGAATTAATTCGGGGAACTCTATCTGCTGCAACTCTCCAAGACGAGTGCGGTCTACCCTGAAAGAACTGGCGAGGGTCACCTGTAACTCACCATCCGGGATGCCTTTGCCCTCCACTCGTTCTCCGGGTTCCATGAAGAGGTGATTGATTCCCAGGCTGTCGGACGTCTCCTCTTCAGCCCTATCAGATCCACTTCCTCCGTGTCCATCGCACTGCTTTGGGAACACAGCGCATACAGGGAACGCCACCGCGGTGATTCCCTTCTCGTCCCCACAGGCGTCTAACACTGCGCCTTTCTCCTTATAGTGCTCCAAGCAGTCCTCGCCCTTCACGAGGTTAGGGAGGACACATCCTCCACATGCGTCATTTCCAAGGATGACTTGCGCCTCCAACTTGGGCATTGGTGCGCAGACCCCCACCACTAGGGTCTGGCAGCCATAATCAGAATTCAGAGTCACCTGGTGTAGGGGCATCCTCACTGGGCCTCCCACAGTGGTCACAACTGCCACCCCCGCACTGGTACTCTCGTAATCCTCGGGGAACAGGGTTTTGCTCACCAGGGTAAAATCTGCCCCAGTGCCTCTCAATATCTTCACCGGAATGGGGTTTGCGTCCCCTATCCTTACGGTTCCCTCACACACGAATGGGTGAACTCTTTTCTCCCCACTCAGTATGGGCTCATCCCGCACCCTCTCGGCCATTTGGTCCTCGACCCCCATGAAAGCAACGTTCCCCTGCTGCTTAGGGCGTTTGCATTCCCACGAGAAGTGTCCGAATACCCCACAATTGTAGCAGTGGAACTTCCCCGGCAGTGACCTTCCACCACTGCTCGCCCTGGCAATGCCTCCAGAGGCCGTCGCTCCATGGGTCTTCCTCGCGCCATCCGTCGTCTTCTTCGTCGCAGCAACAGCTCCTGAGCTCTCAGCTTGGGACTTCTTTACCGGCTCCACAGCACTCTTTGATTCTCTACTGTTTCCACTCGAGAGGTGGGACTTGGAAGAACTCGCTCCTGTCCTCCATCCGTCCGTTCTTCTATAACTTCTACCATATCCGGAGTATACGGGCGGTCGGTGCTGTCCCTCTCGGCGTGGTCGTAAGGCTTCTTCCAGCATATCAGCTCTGTCGGCAGCAGCCCTCAGGTCCTTTATGTCCACCTCCTTTACTCTAACCCTGATCTCAGGAGAGAGCACGGACATAAACTACTCCATGACCATCAGCCTCTTGATGTCTTCAGCTGACTTCGCTCCTTCGGATTCCAGCCACTTCAGGAACTTTCTCTCCATGTCCCTCGCCGTCTCTGCATAAGATTTTCCTGGCGAACGGGTACATTCCCTGAACCTTTTCTTGTAACATTCCGGCGTTAGCTTGAAAGAGTGGAGCACGGCTCTCTTCACAGCATCGTAGTTGGTACACTCCCTGAGGTCGAGCATGTTGTAGGCTTCACGAGCTTCACCGGTGAGCCTACTCTAAACCAGCTCCGCCCACTCTGCTCTCGGCCACTTCTTCAATGTAGCGACCCTCTCGAAGTGGTCAAAGAAACCTTCAGCTTCGTTGGGCACAAAGACCGGCAAGTCTCGGTCTCTCACTCGGCGGTCTTCCTGCTGTGGCGGGGCAGGTGGGGTTAGCCCTAGCTCAGCTCGCTTCAGCTCAACCTCTTGCTGCTTCAGCCTAGCTTCCAGCTCGCGCTCCTCTCGTCTCAGCTGCGCCTCATGCTCACGCTCTTCCTTGCGCAGCTGTGCCTCTTGTCTTGTTCCTCACGCTTCAGCTGTGCTTCCCATTCCTCACGTTTCAGCTGTGCTTCTTGCTCACGCTCTTCCTTGTGCAGCTGTGCCTCTCGCTCCTCCTTGCGCAGCTGTGCCTCTCGCTCTTCTCGTTTCAGCTGTGCTTCTGCTTCTCGCTCTTCCCTGCGCAGCTGCACCTCTCGCTTTTCCTGGCGCAGCTGTGCCTCCAACTGCAGCTTCAATATCTCCAGCTTGACGCTGCGCCTGCTGCCGCTGGATCCCCTGCTGCTTCCACCAATGCTCAAATGTTCTCCCACACTGGCAGCTGGTGTCGGTGGCCGTTCCTCCCCCAAAGCCTCATCTCGGGCCCCGAGTTGTGCCATGATCTCAAGCCTTCTCTCTCCCACTTTGGAAGATCTCAATGTTATCCCAAAGTGGTCGGCTATCGTTTGCAGCTGTGCCTTGGTGCAATCCTCCAGCACCTGCTCATCTCTAGTGTCAAATGAACCTTTCTACCTTATCATCCTCATTTTGTGCTACGAGTGATAACCTGTACCCGATACCTAATACCACTGTAAAGTACCACAATTGCAACCTTTATCTTGATCGTTATCCTGACCGTTACCCTGATCGTTATCCTGACGTAATCCTGATCGATATCCTAGTCGATATCCTGACCATAATCCTGGCAAGGTCGCCAATGTCGGGGAATATGAGGGGCGTAGTAACAGTGTACACAAGATCTTTATCCCGGACACCTGGCAGGATCGCCAATGTCGGGGTTTACCTTAGTTGTAAGTATAAGTATAAATGATCGTACTTAATATCCGGTCAACGGTCGCCAACGTTGGGGTGTCTCTCTCTCTATATAGACACCACTCAGTAGTATTAGCGACAACTGTTACTCACCGTAGCCCTGCAGGTCTTCACTCAATCCTCGCGGCCCCACTGTTCACCAGGAGAGTATCCCAGTCGATCTCCAGTTGGCCTTATAGCCAAAGATGAGTGAGAACACATTTTGCTCTCTCTCAACCGTGTGCCCGCCCCGACAAGGGCTCTACTACAAACTGCAAGGTCGCCAACTGGTGTTTTCCGTGTCCAGTAACACGTCAGTGGAATTGTGGAATTGTGGTACTAGTGGCAGAGAGCTCACTCATTAAATCTGGTCACAGCCAGGTATATGTCTCTAATACTCTAACTCTTTGGAACTGTTCTATTGCAACAAGATATATGGAGGGATAATACAAACACGAAGGTATTTTGTATTTTACTTAAAAACTTCAAGGTATTATATCCATATCACTAACGAAACATCAAGTAAGTAAGTAATTATCAAAAGAATGCACCAAACCGGGAAGGCTATGTAGCACCATCAAATACGCAAAATAATCAGAGGGCGCTAAATATCACCAAGGATGCCAATACGAGAACAAAAACGCATAAGGCGAACGATATCAAAAGTATCCGAGTCACCAAGAATTCTATCGAGGGACAGGTGACCGCGAGGGGCGGTCGGAAAGCAAGACACACGCTCGTCCTGGAAGTCAGGACATTCAAGAAGGACATGCACGACCGTAAGAGGGACAATGCAACTAGGACAATAAGGAGCAGGGCGGCGCTCCATCAAGTGACCATGGGTTAAGCGAGTATGGCGAATACGCAACCTCGCCAGAGCTGATTCCCACCGCCGGTTACGGTGGAAGGAGGACGGCCACGAGGAAACACAACATTTAAGAGTACGTAGCTTGTTACCAGTAACAGACAACCAAGAAGCCTGCCAACGGGTAAGAACTGAGGAATGGATAACTGGGTAAAAGTCGGAATACGGAATGCCTTTACGAGAGATGGGACAAGAGCGGACAGCTTCCTTAGCGGCAGCATCCGCACGCTCATTTAAAGACACACCAATATGGCTGGGAACCCAACAAAACTCAACCGACTTAAATTTACTGTGAACGAGAAACAGCCAATGCTGGATCTCGACAACTACTGGATGAACCGGATTAAAGGACCCGAGAGCCATGAGGGCACTACGAGAGTCAACAACAACCACAAAGGAAGACTGACAACGAGAAAGCAGGAGACGAAGAGAATAGAGAATAGCATAAAGTTCTGCTGTAAAGATGCTAGTCTCCGGAGGCAAGCGACACATATAAGTGCGATCAGGAAAAACAACAGAGTAGCCAACACCGTCCGCTGACTTAGACCCATCGGTGAAGACAGAAACGGAGCGGGAGTGAGAAGAAAAGTGCTCGAGGAAAAGGCGTTTTAGAACCGTAGGAGGGGTAAAAGCTTTAGTGATACGGGTCAAGGAAGTACAAAACCGCGGAAGAGGGACCCTCCACGGGGGCAAAGAAGGAACAACACGAGGAGAAACATCAGAAATACGAACGGAGAGAGAATCCTGTAGGCGAGATAACCGGACAGAAAGAGGGAGGTGGTGAAGAGGAACAGGAACCGCAGGAGGGGTAAAAGTTAAAGCACGACAGAGGCGAGAGGAAGGATGTTGCAAGGACCGCGCAAGATAGCGAAGACAGTAGCGATCACGGCGGTCCTGGAGAGACAGGAAGCCAGTGTCAACATACAAGCTAAGGATGGGAGTCGAACGAAAGGCACCAGAACTGAGGCGCAACCCAGTATGGTGCAAAGCATCAAGACGGCGAAGAGTAGAAGGAGAAGCAGACGAGTAAGCAGGGCAACCATAATCGAGCTTAGACAGGACGAGAGAGGAATGTAAAGCAAGGAGAGTGCGCCTATCTGCCCCCCAAGAAGTATGGGACAAGACCCGAAGGAGGGTAAGGGCCTTAGAGCACTCAACACGGAGGTAAGAGATATGGGGAGACCAAGACAAACGAGTGGCAAGGAATAACCCCAAAAGCTTCGCGGAATCTTTGTATTCAAGGGGATGACCATAAAGTGACAAAGAGGGACGAAGAACAACCCGTTTCCGCGTAAAAGTCATGGCACAAGTCTTAGAAGCAGAGAACTTGAAGCCATGACCTGTGGCCCAAGACGACACGGCATCAATTGCAAGTTGAAGCCGGCGTTGAAGGAGAGGCGAATCATCACCCTGACAACAAAGGGTAAGATCATCGACATAGAGAGCGGAGAAGACACCAGAAGGAAGAGAGGAAAGAAGACCATTGAGGGCAACAAGAAAAAGAGTAGTGCTCAGAACACTACCCTGGGGCACACCTTCGTATTGCTGAAAAGAGGGAGAGAGAGCGGTACCAAGGCGCACCCGAAAGGAACGACGAGAGAGGAAGCTGCGGAGAAAGAGAGGGAGATGACCACGAAGGCCAAAAGAATGAAGTTGAGATAGGATATGATAACGCCAAGTGGTGTCGTAAGCCTTTTCTAGGTCAAAAAGGACGGCAACAACGGAGGTCTTCGCAGCAAAAGCAGTACGAATATAGACCTCCAAGTTCACCAGGACATCTGTCGTGCTGCGGCACTTGCGGAAACCAAATTGAGAAGGGGAGAGGAGGTGATGGTGTTCCAGAAACCACATCAGACGAACGTTAACCATACGTTCAAAGAGTTTGCAGACACAACTCGTGAGAGCAATAGGGCGAAAGTCCTTAGGGGAAGTACCCAGAGACCCCGGTTTGCGAACAGGGAGGACAACGGCATCGAGCCAGTCCTCAGGGACTGACGACGACTCCCAGATCCGATTATACAGACTCAGTAAATACTGAGACGTGCTCGGAGGGAGATGGCGAAGCATCTCATAATGAATACCATCGGAGCCCGCCGCCGTAGAACCGCAGAGGGCCAGGGCAGAAGGAAGTTCAGAGAGAGAGAAGGGATCATTATAGGGAAGCTGAAGATGAGTGCAGAAATCTAAAGGACGAGACTCAAGGACAGGTTTACGAAGAAGGAAAGATTGGGGAAGATGAAGACCAGAGCTAACAGAAGAAAAATGGGAACCCAGTTCGGAAGCGACCTGCAACGGGTCCGCCACAAGAGTATCATGGAGGTGAAGGACCGGTGAAACATTGGGAACGAACTTACCCGCTATCTTGCGGATACGCTTCCAGATCTGGGCCAGAGGGGTCTCGGACGTAATTGTTGAGACATAAGATGTCAAACATTCACGTTTAGCCGCACGGATGGCCCTACGGGCCACCGCACTCGCTTTCCGAAAGAAAAGAAAAGAATCGGTCGTCTGCCTACGGCGGTGCCTCTTCCAGGCTGCACGCTTACAGCGGACAGCCCGAGCACAGTCCGCATTCCACCAGGGAACGCACTTCCGTGGACCCCGAGAGGAAGAGCGAAAAATAGAGCGGAGGGCAGCGTTGAAGACAGTGTCATGAAAAAGGAGGAGAGCGCGAGAGAGAGGCAGAAGGGAGAGGTCAGGGAGAGCAGCACTGAGGGTAAATAGGGTCCAGTCTGCCTTAGCAAACTGCCACCTAGGGAAAGAGAGGGAAGGGCGAAAAGAGAAAAAGGAAACAAGGATGGGGAAATGATCACTTCCATGGAGGTCATCAAGAACCTGCCACGTGAAATCTAAGTAAAGAGAAGAAGAGCAGAGAGAAAGATCAAGACAAGAAAGGGTGCGAGTCCGAGAGTCCTAATGAGTGGGCTCACCAGAATTCAGAAGAGACAGGGAAGAAGAGAGGAGAAACGGCTCAAGGAGACGACCCCGGGTATTCGTCAGAACGTCACCCCAAAGAGAATGACGACAATTGAAGTCACCCAGCAGGAGCACAGGCTCCGGCAAGGAGTCCAGGAGGTGTTTCAAATCAGGAAGAGAGAGCGGGACACTCGGGGGGAGATAAATGGAACAAACTGTGTACCATTTCCCCACAAAGATACGAGAAGCAGAACAATGGAGAGGCGAAGGAAAAAGTAAAGGAACAAAGGGAACATCAGCCCGAATCAAAAGAGCAGAAGAATTAGAAGCCCCAGCAATGGCTGGGGGGGGGGGGGAGAGAAAGGAATAGCCACGAAAACGACCAGGACGAGCACCAAGCATTGGCTCCTGGAGACAGACACAAAGGGGCGAAAACCGCGAAATCAGAAGTTGGAGTTCGAGGAAATTGGTGTAATAACCTCGAACGTTCCATTGAAGAATGGACAACGACGAGAAGAGAAAGGACAAAAACAGAGAACAAGGAAGAAACAAAGGCGAAAGACCAACAGAGCACGTTAAAGAATATCAGGGTCGGGATCAGGGTCAGCAAAGTCAGGGTTAGGGGGCATGGGTAAACTGAGCAAAGACGGAGGGAAGGAAACGGGAGAACAGAGCAGAGGTGGGCGGGCAGGGTCTGGAGGAGGAGGAGGAAGGAGGAGGAGACAACGGAGAGGAGCCGTCAAGGACAGCAGCAGGAGGAGGGGGAGTAGAAAGAGGGGAGCGCACCCCAGCAAGAGCAGCAACCGAAAGGGAAGCAGGGGCCAAAGAAACCTCCATAGCAGGAACAGGGGGCGCAAGCACTGAAACGGGAGGGGAAGGAGCAACAGAGCCAGAAGGAGGAGCTGAGGAAGTAAGCGAAGCCTTCTTACCCGCCGGGGAAGAGGAAGGAGAGGAGCCAGGCTTACGCTTCTGACTTAAAGAGACCGGTGTCCCAGCAACTACGTACCGGGCAACGGATTCCAGTGTCTCAACAGGAGAAGCCGAACGAGAGCACACACGACGGCCGTTAGGAGAGCGATGGACATCCGCCCTCACCGACAGGCGGTGGGGAGAGCCAATAGATGGAGGAAGAGGATGGGAAGGAGGATCGGAGGGGGACGAGGAAGAAGACACAGAAGACACGACAGACCGGGTAGAAGGAAGGGGAACCCCAGACAGAGGACCAGGAGGAGGATCCTTCGGGAGAGAACCCAAAGGAACAGAGGAGGGGGCAGTGGGCGCATCAGGGTCCAAGGCCCGGAAACGGTTGTGAGTCTGAGGAAGGCGGGAAGGACGAGGAGAGGAAGAGCGCAACACGCGAGCATAAGAGATATTAGCATAAGGCGGGAGCCGGCGAACCTGGCGCCTCGCCTCAGGAAAAGATAAACGCTCCCGGTGCTTCAGGTTGAGGACGGCTGCCTCAAGCTTGTAATGGACACACGCACGGGAGAAGGTAGGATGGGTCTCACCGCAGTTGAGGCAACGAGCCTGGGGAGAAGTGCACTCCGACTTAGAGTGACCCTCGCCACCACACAAAGGACAGAGAGAGACAGTCCCGGAGCAGCGGAGGGCACCATGCCCAAACCTCCAGCACTTGTTGCAGAGCCGAGGAGAAGGAATGTACTCCTGGACAGAGCACCTGGCACCAGCAAGAATGACAGAGGGTGGAAGGGTCGTATCATCAAAGGTAATCTTCACAACCCGGAGGGGTTGACGGCGACTACCACGAGGGGGACGAGTAAACGTGTCCACCTGGAGAATAGAATGGCCCTGGGCAGCGAGGATATGGCGAATATCGTCGTGGCAGTCGCGCAGGTCCCGAACACCGGTTGCAACATGGGGCGGGAGCAAAATAGTGCCAACACTGGCATTCAATTGAGCGTTCTTCGAGACCCGAACGGGGGTCTCGCCAAGGCAGGATAAGGCAGCCAAGCGGGAAGCAGCATCCTGAGAAGGAGCAGCAACGACACGTGTACCGAGACGAGTGGGGTTGAAAGTAATGGAGGCATCCACGGAATCAATGAGATGTCGATGAAGGGAGAAATCGTCAGGAGGCGCAGAATCAAGAGGGAGGAGATCAAAATATTTGGCCCACGAAGCGGGACTAAACATAGCTTGATAGGTAGCAGAACTGGAAGGAATCGAGCGAGGGCGGCCGTGACGAGGACGGCGGTGAGAACCCCCAGAGAGAGAGGGGTTAAAAGGCGCAGTAGTTACAACTAGAGAAGGAGCCGCGCCAGGGGACGAGGTAGTCACCACTGGGGGCTTGGGGCTCGACCCAACAGAGGAGGGAGGGGACCCAGGGGAAGGAGTCAGAGAGGCCAGAGGAGGAGCAAGGTCGGGGCCCAATGCAGCGGAGGCTACAGAGCCCGGTCTTCCAATACGGACCGACTCGGGGGCTTGGTCGCCCACCTCACGAGCCTGAAAAGGTAAGTCAGAAGCAGCCGAAACAGGGGTTATCATCTTGACGAAATTAAGAATTCACTCACGAATGTGCCCCCACACCCACCATGGAGCCACAATTAGAGGCAGGACACCCAACAAGAAGCTATCGCCGATCTTGTCGGGGCCTCCTAGGGGTGCGTCGTGAGTATACGCCCCACAAACGCCACCTTAAGAAACCGACAGTCCGTCGAGATCGGGTTCAGTGACGAAGTGGGGATTGACAATAAAAGGTTCCCCTCGCTCTCTACGTCGGGTACTGCAGTTCTACGGGTGCATGAGTATGCCTCCTCAAGCACCCGGGCGTCAAAATAGAAGAAGTCCATGGAAGAACCAGAACGAGCAAAAGGTCGGCAGGAAACGGCAAGCAGATAGGAGAAGAGGGGGGAGAAAAACGAAACAGAAGGAAAAGGAAAAGGTGCCCAGCAGAATTGGAGAGGACGGCAGCAGGAGCACAAGGCTAGAAAAGGACAGAGGACTGTCCTAAGGAGCATCACACTCCAGCAGCCGCCCACGAAGCCCCCACACGGCGACAACGAGCTGAGCGGGGAGGGGGTTGAGGGCAACAAGAAAAAGAGTAGTGCTCAGAACACTACCCTAGGGCACACCTTCGTATTGCTGTGTCTTGTTCAAGATAAGTATATACTGAGTACATTATTCAATCTCTGGCATACTCATGTTCTATGTGTAGAGTAGAATATTTTGTGTGTAGTAGGTGTTTTTAGAGTTTATATTACTAGTTATTCTAAATGGGGTCCCATTGGAACCACGTGGCCCCCTACCCTAAGCTGACTCTAACTTCAAGTTATTCAATAGTAGAGCTTTACCCTAGCTTGTGTTCAGTGTAAAACCTTGTATCCTGCTTATGTGGACCAAGGCTTTTAACGAAAGGTAGTGTGGTAAAGTTATTATTATTATTGTTATTGGTGTGAATGTATATGGGGGGTGTTAAGGGGTTAATAAATAAGTACATGAATTATAGGAGTATCGTTCTTCCTGTGTAGGAGATCTTGATCATTCCCTAGACTGACCTTGTTGTGTAGCCAAGTAGTCAGCACTACTACTTTTTTCCATGGGGGCCGGGCCTTACTGATCTCCCAAAATAAGTACATCTTTATTCCGACTGACCTTACCCCTGAATAGCACTAGTTTCCCCATAGCAAGCCCACCATTTATTATAACAGTATGTATGTATGTATGTATGTATGTATGTATGTATGTATGTACTCACTTATTTGTGCTTGCGGGGGTTGAGCTTTGCCTCTTCGGTCCCGCCTCTCAACTGTCAATCAACTGGTGTACAGATTCCTGAGCCTATTGGGCTCTGTCATATCTACATTTGAAACTGTGTATGGAGTCAGCCTCCACCACATCACTGCCTTACGCATTCCATTTGATAACTATTCTGACACTGAAAAAGATATTTCTAACGTCCCTGTGGCTCATTTGGGTACTCAGTTTCCACCTGTGTCCCCCCTTGTTGCGTACCGCCAGTGTTGAATAGTTTATCCTTGTCTACCCTGTCAGTTCCCCTGAGGATTTTGTAGGTAGTGATCATGTCTCCCCTCACTCTTCTGTCTTCCATTGTCGTAAGGTGCAATTCCCGCAGTCCTGTATGTGTGTGTATGTATGTTTGTGTGTATTTGTATGTATGTATGTATGTACGTATGTGCGTATGTATGTATGTATGTATGTATGTATGTGTGTGTATGTATGTATGTATGTATGTACTCACCTAGTTGTGCTTGCGGGGGTTGAGGTTTGGATCTTTGGTCCCGCCTCTGAACCATCAATCAACTGATGTACAGATTCCTGGGTCAACTGGGCTCTATCACATCTACATATGAAACTGTGTATGGAGTCAGCCTCCACCACATCACTTCCTAGTGCATTCCATTTACTAAATACTCTGACACTGAAAGAGTTCTTTCTAATGTCTCTGTGGTTGCTGGGTCGTGCGTTTTAATATTAATATATTTTGGTAGCAGTGTGTTTATTTTGGTGTGTTCTGTCTTCTATTTCACCTCACCTAAAACTTTTGTGCCATATCATCTCTCCCAAAACGAGTAAAAGTATAAATGTATTTTGTGTGTAAACTAAGTCTTTGAAAATGTAATAAGGAATTACGAAACGCGTTCAGGCGTCAGACCAGGAATAAAAAGAATGAATTTTGGAGAGTTGCTTTATCAATTACCCTCGACAGTGAAGAAGAACGTAAGAAATATTGAGATGATTCGTGTTAGAATTATTATTGATGATTCGTGTTAGAATTACCCTTTCGGTCATATTCAACAACATATGTTTACAAGAAAGACTGCTACCAAAATATACTAATATTAAAATGCACGACCCAGCAGCAAGAAACCAAGCCTTCACGATAAAATATCGCCAAGATCTAATTCGAAATCAGATACACAAGGCAGAAAATGAGATCAACGATAGCAAAACGCAACTACTTCATGCTACAGACCAGTAGAGAAACACAAACATCGACGAAGACCTCCGTACTCGAATCGACCAACACCTCGACATCCTTACAGATCGACATAGCCACAGCACCGAAACCAGGATCACCAAGAAACTGACAGCATTATTTGGAGGACCTATGGCGATTCCACGACCCAGAGATGGCTTCTTAAACCTTACTGGAATCAACCTTACTGAGGATCAAATCACTCTCCTAAATCTGGGTATAAACTGTCATGTTATGTCCAGACCATGTGAGATGGCCCGGAAAGTGGAGTTGGAGATCCTGTTGGATGACATATTCGACCTCGAGACGCAAAAGAAGGTTACCGCCAAAGACACCTTGCAAGCGTAACTTATTGCAGAAGGAGGAAAGACTCGAGGTAACTACAGAAGCACCATACTGTTCCCAAAGCTCAAAGCGGCAGCTAAGAGCCTTCGTGAGAATAAGAAAATAGTCGTCAGGAGAGGTGACAAGTCGCCAATATGTTATTCTTAAAAAAGATGAATATCTGGCAAAAATGAACCTCATACTCTCCGACCAAACTAAATTCCAAAGGGTAACGAAGGACACTACAGCCGAATTGAAAATAAAGGTAAACCGATTGATTGAAACTGTGAACGCCAAGAAATCCGGACTCCACTTGCCAAAGGTTATTGGGAATACAAACCTGGTTATGAGTATGGGAATGTCAAGACCCACAAGCCTGGAAACCCACTTCGGTCAATCATCAGCCAGATACCCACACCGACATACAGACTGGCTAAGCGACTCAATTGCTTGCTGACCCTTTATGTACTCTGTGCTTTCAGCCTGAAGTCTCCAAAGGAATTTGTTGATTTACTGTGGGGAGCACGGGCCATGGGGATAAGAGCCTCGTTGGATGTAGTCACTGTTTACCAACGTACCTGTGGATGAAACAATCGGGATGATAGCGGATAGAGTGTATCGTGATCCCGCTTGTACTCCTCTTGATGTCCCAGAAAACATACTAAGGAAGCTACTCCAATCCTGCACTAAAGATGCACCTTTCTTGAGTCCAGATGGGCACGTGAATAAGCAAGTAGATGGGGTCGCCATGGGTTCTCCCCTAGGTGTCCTGTTTGCGAACTTCTACATGGGTACCATCGAGCAGAAGTCTTAGTTGACATGGACTTGAAACCCTCCATATACTGCAGGTGTGTTGACATTTTTATGCAGGTACCTGATGTCAGACGCCTGCAGCAGCTGAAGGAGGCATTCGAGCAGAATTCTGTGTTGAGTTTCACGTACGAGATGGAGAATGATGGAAGCTGCCTTTTCTAGATGTAACAGACACGGAAAGGAACGGAGGCGTCCACACTACAGTCTACACTGAGGAAACAAACATCGGAATGTGCCTCAATGCCAATAGTGACTGCCCAGACAGGGGTAGGTTTGTTGTAGGCAGGCTCGTTGACGGCGGCAGGTTTGTTGTAGGCAGGCTCGTGGACTGTGGCAGGTTTGTTGTAGGCAGGCTCGTTGACGGCGGCAGGTTTGTTGTAGGCAGGCTCGTTGACGGCGGCAGGTTTGTTGTAGGCAGGCTCGTTGACGGCGGCAGGTTTGTTGTAGGCAGGCTCGTTGATGGCGGCAGGTTTGTTGTAGGCAGGCTCGTTGACAGCGGCAGGTCTGTTGTAGGCAGGCTCGTTGACGGCGGCAGGTTTGTTGTAGGCAGGCTCGTTGACGGCGGCTGGTTTGTTGTAGGCAGGCTCGTTGACGGCGGCAGGTTTGTTGTAGGCAGGCTCGTTGACGGCGGCAGGTTTGTTGTAGGCAGGCTCGTGGACGGTGGCAGGTTTGTTGTAGACAGGCTCGTTGACGGCGGCAGGCTTATTATAGACAGGCAAGATGTGTACCTGGCTGTTAAGGGGGGCATAACTGCGTTTCTTATAAGTTATTCAATGTTAACTAATCTTTTTTTACTAGTTTATATAAAAAGGGCTGCAATTGTTCCAGGTTTATTGCAGCCTAAATGGAAAGGGAAATTTTTTGTTTGTCTTTTGTTTTTTTCAACGAATTTTACACATTTTCAAATCCTTATAACAGCCACAAGTTTCAGATGAAATCATTTCTATAACACTTTTCTATCACGTTAGCATATAATAAAAGGATCTGTCAAGCGGATTTTAAAAAATATGATTAGTTTTATTAATACAAATAATCAAAGTTCCATAAAGAAATTATGCAAAGATATCATGGTTTATTACTGTTATTAAATCCATAAATAAACTTAGAAAAAAAATGCATTTTACAGATTTGTAGAGACAAATTCTACATATCAGGTGCAATTTTCATGTAAATTGAATTAAAAATGAAAGCGTTATAGGAACTCTTATGTTACTTGAAAATAAATAAGTAAAAAAACAAATCATCTGTGGCTGACGTTGACATCAACCAATTTACTGGCACCCTTGGCACCCTTACAGATAGGCTTACGTGTAGTCAGGTGTATAAGGTTCATACAAATCGTCCGATAAACAAATAAGAAAAACAAAAATGAAAAAAAAGGGTTTTTGATTTTTTTAATTTATTTTTTTAACAGAACTAATTATTAAATATTTTTATTATATGCTATTGGGATATGAGGGAGTCATAGACATGATTTCAGTTGACACTTGTGTTTGATGTTAATTTTTGACAATTTTGGAAAATTTTTAACACATAATTCAATATTTTTTTCTCCCTTCCTATTTATGCTACGATGCTGAGACTTGGACCAGATGAAACCCTTTTCATATACAACTCGACAAAAAAGTTTAACTAGTTTTCAATTATTGCATATTTGGCACTGATGCCCTCTTAAACAATTTGGCGGGTCATATTCTGGGAAATATTAGGATTAAGGACCTGCCCGAAACGTTATGCGTGCTAGTGGCTGTACAAGAATGTAAGAACTTTTGTGTGTAGAAATAAAAAAAACAAAAAGTCCAGGGTAGCGACGATTGGCCTGTGGATGGCCTTTGGTGGGATTTCCTTATTAATATCGTTAAGTCCTCCTTACTTTATGAGGGGAGACGGCGTGCTCCACAAAGTGCGCATTTCTTGGTGGTGGTGGTGGTGGTGGTTGTGTAACGGGGGTGGGGGAAATAACTCTATCTTGTCCATTATTCCACCCCCCAGTTAACTAACGAGGCCGGGGGAAACAGCTCTCTCTAGTCCGTTATCCCGTCCCCAGTTAGCTAACTATTCTAGAGCACCTCCGGAGTTCCTAAGGCAACCTCTCTCGTTCAACACCTTGTAACCTAGGTATTTGACTACCTAGGTGCTAAGACTACAAGGCGCCGTCACTTGATCAGTTACCCGAAACTCTAGAGAGAACTCCAGAATACAGAATCATTGCCACAAACGTAAAAGAGATAACGAAAGGAAAGAAATGCATAGTGAAGTAATTAGTGAGGGTTTGGGGTGAGAGGGAGAGAGGTGGGAGGAGCGAGGAGGGTCATTAGTTGAAAGTGAGAGTTTAGAGAGGGGTGGAGGGAGAGGTGTAGATAGGTAGAAGGAGAAGAGTAGATAGTAGAAGTAGAAGAGTAGATAGTAGAAGTAGAAGAGTAGATAGTAGAAGAAGAAATGCTGCCACCATCCATTCATGATCATTACATACAAGACAAGGAATGGAACTTGCCTGTATCAAAATATTCTCAAAAGATGTTATTACCAGTTCATTATTAGTATGTTCCCTCTGTACCATGTATCAACTCCAAACATGTACTCATTTATATCATGAACCCAGTAACCACAGAGGCTTTCTCAAATCCTCAACTCAAAGCTCTAGGGAACAAAGTTAAACACAATTTAAATAATAAATTCATAATTATATTTCACATGAAGTATCATAATTTGGCAATTCAATTAAAATGTTCCAGTTTAATATGCAAAGTGAGTCATCATCCAAGAATTCGAGAACCCTACAACTTGACTGCCCCTGATCGTCACACAACACTTGTACAACACGACAAGTCACCTTAATGTTCACTCACCGAGGACTGAGTCTAAGTTGAATAGAGAGGGGGGGGGGGTCTGTAGCTTGACAGACTGTCTCGCCCCTGCCGGCCGACAGCCTCCCTGCTAGGGACGTCGTCTCCGCTCTCCTGGCTCGTGTGCTGTTCTGTCTTGTTAAAGCTCCTTGCTCGATAGTTCTCCGAGTATTTATTGGGGAACCTAGTAGCTAACTCCGCCCACAAATAGATAGCCTCCGGCACTCTACCAAGCCACTCCTTAAACGTCGGCATGTTTGAAGGCTACCCGGCTCCAATTATACGCTTAGCGGAAGCAAGGTGAAATTCTCATGATCTGACCTCAGGTCACTTGGGGTCATTAACGGTTAGAGGTGTGAGATCTCCGCCGACAACTTGGCGCCTTTCCAAATCCCTGTCTGTGACTCATATTCTATATATATTTTAAATAAACTAACCCAAACACTTTTACAGTGTTACATCTCCCCTTCTCCCCGAAATAAAGTTTTTGCAACACTGCTAAAGCAAGCTAGCTGTGTGCAACAACTTTATTAACGAAAAAAAAAATACATCCTAGCTAAACAAATATACATCATCCTACTCTAAAAAATGAAATATATAGACAGACGTCCATTGTCTCTGGCTGGGCGGCGTCACTGCTTGGTCTTGTAGATAATCCTGTACCACATTTCTTCAACACAACTGCCTCCGTCGCTTCTCCGTCGTTAACGCACAACAACCCTTGGTCAACCCGAAAGCCGTTACTACTTGAACTGCGCACAGGACCGTGGAATTCGGTTGTCCCAGCTGATCTGTAATTGGCCCTACGTCAGTCACCATGAGAGACGTATATTGGGGGTTTTCACAGCTATAGGGATTACAAGTTTCGAGACCTTCATATAGTTGCCAACAGTAGAAATCCCATCCTACTCTTCTTCCTTCCTGTTGCTCCAGCACGCCTCCTTCAGAGAGCTACTTCTGACAGCCACATCAAGTCCGCATGACACAGGATGAATCACTCAACAGAGCAACATGCTTGCAGGAGGGGCGGCCAGTTAAGGCAAACGATCCTGTCTTGCAATTACGCTCCATGCAATGATGCTGATACCAGCAAGGGACACGAGGCATCGTGTCTCACTCAGCTTGTCTTATCTTCTTCTTCTTCTTCTTTCTTCTTTCTTCTTTCTTCTCTCTTCCTTCTTCTCTCTTCTTTCTTCTCTCTTCTTTCTTCTCTCTTCTTTCTTCTCTCTTCCTTCTTCTCTCTTCCTTCTTCTCTCTTCTTTCTTCTCTCTTCCTCCTCCCATGGGTCTTTGACAAGCGACCTGGGGTCCATTGGGGTCCGTCCGTCCTGGGGTCCATCCTGGGTAGACCGATGTTGGTGGGACAGACTGGAGTCGTTGTTGCTCCTCTTCCATCTTTACTGGGTCGTCTGGGGTCGTCTGCAGAACGACCTGGGGTCCACTGGGGTCCGTCCGTCTTGGGGTCCACTGAGGTCCGTAAGTCTTGGGGTCCACTGGGGTCCGTCCGTCCTGGGGTCCACTGGGTAGACCAATGTTGACCGACCGAGAGGGCTGCATCTTGGGGTCCCCTGGGGTGGTGGTGGTGGTGGAGCCATGACCTCCAGGTAGTGGGCTGGTCGTGGTGGTGGTGATAAACGCCCGTGAGTATGGTACACAGCAGCCGTCTCCCTCTTTTGTATGTGCGTCTCTCCTCTCTTCTGGCTCCCACCTGTGGGTGAACAGAAAGGCAACAATACTCGTGTTCCA
The DNA here is from genome assembly GCF_040958095.1 of Procambarus clarkii. Classification (NCBI taxonomy): domain Eukaryota; kingdom Metazoa; phylum Arthropoda; class Malacostraca; order Decapoda; family Cambaridae; genus Procambarus; species Procambarus clarkii. The sequence goes on from NC_091207.1 coordinate 6,436,837, forward strand.
TGCTGTTGTGTGACCCTGTAGTTTGTATAGGGTTACACAGTTATATCATAACGCTCTCCTCCTGGCAACAACTACACTTCATTTTTTTTTTTTTTTTTTTAATAATCCAATTAACTCTGAATGATATTGACTTGGTGGAACATAAAACAGTAACAGAGGAAAGTTTAGAGAAGAGAGTATAAGGTCGTCACTACCTTTAACTTGTCACAAAAAAAAAATCAATACTAATAGACAAAACACTAGCCTAAACTTAACTGTACCGTTCCTAATCTTAAGTACATAATTAACCGTTACTCCCACCCTTAACCTACAGCCACCTACGTGACCCAGAGTGTTTCCCTAGCATCTCCGCCGGTCAACAACTCAAAACTGTTGTCACCCCTGCGACCAGACTATCTAACGTCGAGCGTCCCCAACGTGAAGTCTACTGACATACTAAGCCTCCCCCTAGCATGCTGTACAAGACCAGTACACCTCGGGTTATTGCGTTCAAGTGGAGTAAAACAGTCGATCGCAATAATCTGAGCAGAACCACCACTTAAAACTACACCTGCCACTCCCCACTGACCTGGAGACCAGCGGTGGCTGGGTGTCCCCGTGGGACATGCGAGGTCACCTGTCACACTCAGCTGACCTGCACTACCAACACCGCTACGTTCCCAAATCACCAAATCTTATCACTAACATTAATCACTACACAAACAAGTTCTGGTGAACATTCCCTGAATACCACAAAACTCACAAAATCACTAAACACAACACCAGAGAATCACCATCTCCTAACCTGAACAAAGCTCGCTAAATCGCGAATAATAAACACATGTCAAGATCTCCCTGATAGCGCCTGAGCGGCAAAAAGACACGTGGGACTGAACAATGTTCAAAAGAACACCAACATAAACATTGTTCAACACCGCTGCCAACATTGTAACGGGGGTGGGGGAAATAACTCTATCCTGTCCATTATTCCACCCCCCAGTTAACTAACGAGGCCGGGGGAAACAGCTCTCTCTAGTCCGTTATCCCGTCCCCAGTTAGCTAACTATTCTAGAGCACCTCCGGAGTTCCTAAGGCAACCTCTCTCGTTCAACACCTTGTAACCTAGGTATTTGACTACCTAGGTGCTAAGACTACAAGGCGCCGTCACTTGATCAGTTACCCGAAACTCTAGAGAGAACTCCAGAATACAGAATCATTGCCACAAACGTAAAAGAGATAACGAAAGGAAAGAAATGCATAGTGAAGTAATTAGTGAGGGTTTGGGGTGAGAGGGAGAGAGGTGGGAGGAGCGAGGAGGGTCATTAGTTGAAAGTGAGAGTTTAGAGAGGGGTGGAGGGAGAGGTGTAGATAGGTAGAAGGAGAAGAGTAGATAGTAGAAGTAGAAGAGTAGATAGTAGAAGAAGAAATGCTGCCACCATCCATTCATGATCATTACATACAAGACAAGGAATGGAACTTGCCTGTATCAAAATATTCTCAAAAGATGTTATTACCAGTTCATTATTAGTATGTTCCCTCTGTACCATGTATCAACTCCAAACATGTACTCATTTATATCATGAACCCAGTAACCACAGAGGCTTTCTCAAATCCTCAACTCAAAGCTCTAGGGAACAAAGTTAAACACAATTTAAATAATAAATTCATAATTATATTTCACATGAAGTATCATAATTTGGCAATTCAATTAAAATGTTCCAGTTTAATATGCAAAGTGAGTCATCATCCAAGAATTCGAGAACCCTACAACTTGACTGCCCCTGATCGTCACACAACACTTGTACAACACGACAAGTCACCTTAATGTTCACTCACCGAGGACTGAGTCTAAGTTGAATAGAGAGGGGGGGGGGGGGTCTGTAGCTTGACAGAGACTGTCTCGCCCCTGCCGGCCGACAGCCTCCCTGCTAGGGACGTCGTCTCCGCTCTCCTGGCTCGTGTGCTGTTCTGTCTTGTTAAAGCTCCTTGCTCGATAGTTCTCCGAGTATTTATTGGGGAACCTAGTAGCTAACTCCGCCCACAAATAGATAGCCTCCGGCACTCTACCAAGCCACTCCTTAAACGTCGGCATGTTTGAAGGCTACCCGGCTCCAATTATACGCTTAGCGGAAGCAAGGTGAAATTCTCATGATCTGACCTCAGGTCACTTGGGGTCATTAACGGTTAGAGGTGTGAGATCTCCGCCGACAACTTGGCGCCTTTCCAAATCCCTGTCTGTGACTCATATTCTATATATATTTTAAATAAACTAACCCAAACACTTTTACAGTGTTACAGTAGTGCATTCCCTGTAGTTGTGGGCGCCGGAGCCTAAGGTGCACTGAGCTGTTGGCTCTGGGCACTTGTTTGAGAAGTGCTCATAATTAAAACACTTGAAGCATTATCGCACGTTGAAGCTTTTTTTTCATGGCGATCTGGTTAGGTGAGGTGATCCTGCAGCTCGTCCTCCTAAGTTTTCCCAACATGATGAAAACGGTCAACAAAAATGTCAACGTGACAGAAACACGTGAACAGAAAACGTGACAGTATGGAAGCGGCTCACTTTCGCGAGCCGCTTCCATTTTCTTGTATGACAAATTTTGGCCTTATGTTACGCATACGAGCGAAAAGCGATGTTCTTTTTAGTAGTTCTCGTTGTTGACCTGTCGCACTATGTTGTCTGGGGCCTCACCCGCTATACAGCGGTTCAATATACTGACAATAATCGTTCTCCCAGCCATAATTTACCTGGAAGTGATCGGCGACAGATTGGCCTCTAGTAGCGACACGTGATTGGCTGAATCCTGGATATCAGAATGTCTTCTTTCGTTTCCACGCTTACTGCGGCCTCAATTTTGTGAGCGTAACGATCATCACCCCCAACTGAAGTTGCCCTGTCGATGGCGGCTGCAATGTCACGCTTTGAGTGCTCGTAGACCCCAAGGGGTCACATTTTCAACTTTGTCTTGTAGGTGATGGTAGCAGATTCGGCCTTAGTTTACGCTGTCCACAAAGTTACCTTGGCAACACCTCAGCAGCTTGGACTGACAGTGGGAACTGTAACGTACGATTATATTACGTTGTTGAGTAGATTAGATACACAGTGTTTAGTGGGTGTTCATATTTATTTAGTAGTCTTGGATACAGCAGTGTCATGGACGTTGAGACGGAGCTTGGAGCGGAGCAGAGAGCTGAGTGAGGCCGGAGTCGGGGAGCTCTATGTGGGAGAGCGTTGTAGCTCGATGCGGTCCTAGTCTGCTGTCTGTTCTGTGTCGAAGCTGTAGCGTCTTGGGGTTGATTAGAATTGCATACGCTGAGTGCTACATTCTTGACTGTGGAAATTGTACTGTTGGCTATTCTTATATCGCTTGCTTATATTCGGTGACTATACCTCAGCTTCCTCCACTAGGATAGGAGGATGGAAGAACTGTTACCTGTATGTGTGTGTACGGGAGACATCTCCCGTCCACGAGGCTAACCATAGCCCGTGCTTCTTGCCCCGCTCCTGTGCCAGGTAAGTTACGGGCTCATCATAGCCCGTGCTACTTGGAACTTGTTCCGAGTAGCTGAATCTATAACAACAACAACATGTTACCTGAAATTAGGGAAGAGATTATAGCTTCTGTAATTAGTGCTAATTAGTTACGCCAATAAGCTAATGAGAAGTTGGAGCGAGTATATTGTTTGAACAATAAATAACTAGTACATATACATTAAATACACAACTACAGTGTCGTGAGGGGAAGGGCCGGTGGCCGAGCGGACAGCATGCTGGACACGTGATCCTGTGGTTCCGGGTTCGATCCCGGGCGCCGGCAAGAAACAATGGGCAGAGTTTCTTTCACCCTTGCCCCTGTTACCTAGCAGTAAATAGGTACCTGGGAGTTAGTCAGCTGTCACGAGCTGCTTCCTGAGGTGTGTGTGTCTGTGTGTGGGGGGAAAAAAATAGTAGTAGTAGTTAGAAACAGTTGATTGACAGTTGAGAGGCGGGCCGAAAGACCAGAGCTCAACCCCCGCAAGCACAACTAGGTGAATACACAATTTCACAAATACACATACAAAACAAGTACAATTAATACCCAACTTTCACAAGCAATACACAATTTGAAAGAATATAATCAATACATAATTATAATCATCATACAACTTATGCAAAATACATAACCTGCATTAATTAATACACAACTTGCACAAGTATATTAATTGTTATATGTACAAATACTCTCACAGTCAACTAGGTCAAACAATACACAATTTGCATGATATTTTTCTAGGTATGTTTAGGACATTATTTATAATATGCTGAGAGTGACCAATCCACCAAAAGTCAGAATTTCACATGAATGAATAATACGTCAGACATCCTATGAGCTCAATATAAAAACACATACATTTTCCATTAATGTTTCAACATTATTAGTGCTAGCCTATTCATCTAACATATGTATATTGTTTTTAATGCCTTATTAATACCCTCTTGTTAGATATTCTTCAATTAAGTCACCTAAATAAATATAGGTGACTTAATTGAAGAATTTGATTGAAGAATTAATTGAAGAATTGAATTGAAGAATTGAATTGAAGAATTAATTAAAGAGATCTTGTCAGATCCGCTTACATTAAGTCACCCATATTTATTTAGGTAAACCATCCAATTGGTTCTTACCATAGTTATGTTAGGGACAGGTGAGGTTAGGTGAAGTCAGTAGTTTCTATGATAATTAAAACAAATTTACTATATCCTAACAAAAATGCAATCAATTAGAATCTAAATTCATCTAAATCTATCAAAAATTATACGTATACTATAGAAATTTAACCAAATTCAACCTAGCAAAGCTTAATTAACTGATATGAGCAACCCATATCCTCACATACAAGCCTAGGTCACCTCTGACCATACATTACATAAGTTAGCTATAGCTCGACCCCCCTTCCCAAATTGGTAAATTTACAATATTTTATGAACATGCTAGTTCATTACCCCTACGATATTATATATCCTACCCTATACAACCTCACCAAACATATCCAAAGCTAGATTTGATTAAAGTTGGCCAAAGTTAAGCTATTCCCACCTAAATTCAACCAAATTTAATTCATTTTCCACCAAATATACCCAAATAATTTGTAACAGCACAGCCAATGCCCATTTTTGTCCACATTTGCACCTATTCCAACCTACCCTACATGACCTTACCTAACCAGACCTAGTATATCCAAAGCTAGATTTGAATAAAGTTGGCAAAATTTATGCTGCCACAGCCAATTTCCATTTTTACTCGCCTTTTCACCTATTCCATCTTACCCTACACAACCTTACCTAACCCGACCTAGTATATCCCCAAGCTATATTTGAATAAAAGTTGGTGAAATTTATGCTGTCCCACCTAAATTCCCCTACACCACCTTACCTAACCTCACCTGACATATCCAAAGCTAGATATGATTAAAGTAGGCCAAATTTAAGCTAATCCCACCTAAATTCAACCTAATTTAATTCAATTCCACCAAATATACGCAAATGTTTTGTATCATAGCCCAGCCAATGTCTATTTTTACCCTCATTTTCACCTATTCCAACCTACCCTACACCACCTTACCTAACCTGACAGCATATCGAAAGCTAGATTTAATTAAAGTTGGCAAAATTTATGCTGACCCACCTAAATTCAACCTAATTTAATTCAACTCCCACCAAATATACCCAAATGTTTTGTAACATAGCACAACCAATGCCCATTTTTACCCCCATATTTTCACCTATTCCAACCTACCCAACACGACCTTGCGTAACCAGACCTAGTATCCAAAGCTAGATATGATTAAAGTTGGCAACATTTATGCTGTCCCACCTAAATTAAGAGAAATCCCGCCAAATATTCCCAATGTTTTGTATCATAGCACAGCCAATGTCCAATTTTTACTTGCCTTTTCACCTATTCCATCCTACCCAACACAACCTTACCTAACCCGACCTAGCATATCCTTAGCTAGACTTGAATAAAAGTTAGTGAAATTTATGCTGTCCCACCTAAATTCAACCTAATTTAAGAATTTTATTACCAAATATGCCCAAAAATGTTTTGTATCATAGCACAACCAAAGCCCATTTTATCCAAGTTTCACCTATTCCATCTAAACTTCCAATATCCAACATCCAGTCTTGGCAGAACATCCCCCATTCACAAGACCATTTCATAGAGCTAGTGCTCTAAACATTAGCTATATACATCCAAATTATCCCAATTTGTAACAATTCCAGTAAATTTATCCTAATTATATCAAACCAAAACCCCTAATTCTAGTAAATGTACCTATGCAAATCACATCCAGAGTACGAGGCAACTGTCAGTAGCTGATAATGTCTACTTCTAACATTCATTCCAACCTAGAATAAGGCTAATTTTGTTAATATATTATTATGCAAAGTATGTTATTAATAGGTATTTTCCTCAAATTACCACATATCTACCACCTTGAACCTAACCTCTGGTACGACATATACTCAGAAAAGTGTTAATTTCGTATATATACCTAAATGCCCGTGCCTAACCTGCAAGGAGTCTTGGAACTTTTTGTCGAATATTGTATCTATATTTTTAGAAAAGCGAAGTTTTGGATACGAACCCAACCGCACTGTGCCTAATGTGCTTGGATCTGTGCTGAAAATTTTATCCATATTCATAGAAATGTGATGATTTGGATATGACCGTAACTGCCCTCTCACCTATTAAACTTGGATTTATGTTCAATATTGTAGCTATATTGTTGGGTAAGTGTTTTGTTTTTACACCTAACCCTTTATCTAATCTCAAATTTATCGTATTTGTGGGAACAAGTGTTGTTTATGCATCAACCCAACAGCCCTGGACCTAACCTCTGATACATGGATCTTGGTTTAATATTGCATCATATTCTTAGCCATGTTTGTTATTTTGTTACATCAATACAACCATCCCAACCTAACCTCTATTACCTGGGGGGGTTAATGAAAAATGTGTCAATAATGGGAATTTTCTCTACATCAGTTCAACTTATCCATCCTTAACCTAACCTTATATACCTAAATCTTAACTCCATTTTACAACATATTTTTCCAGAAAGGGATATGACTAGCTAAACTATACAATTACCAAATCCCAATTTTCCTTATCCTTATCTTAATATCTTCCTTTCCTTATCTGAGACCTCACCCCGCACAGTGACTCGCTGCCTTCTGTTGCTTAGGTACTCCCTTATCCAATAGAGTACCTTCCCATTCACTCCTGCCTGCATCTCCAGCTTGTGCGCTAGCCTCTTGTGTGGTACTGTATCAAAGACTTTTTGGCAATCCAAAAATATGCAGCCTGCCCAGCCTATGCTTTCTTGCCTGATTTGTGTTGCCTGGTCATAGAACTCAATTAATCCTGAGAAGCATGATTTGCCATCCCTGAACACATGCCGATGTTGTGTTACAAAGTTCTTTCGCTCCAGATGTCCCACTAGCTTTTTTCGCACAATCTTCTCCATCACTTTGTTATGTATGTTAATCAGGGACACTGGGTCTGTAGTTCAGTGTCTCCTGTCTAACCACCCTTCTTGTATATAGGAACTACATTAGCCTGTGTGTGTGTGTGTTTTCACCTAGTCATGCTTGCGGGGGTTGTGCTCTGCTCTTTCAGCCCGCCTCTCAACTGTCAATCAATCAACTGCTACTAACTACTAACTAAATTCCCCCCCCCTTCCCCACAGGAAGCAGCCCGTAACAGCTAACTCCCAGGTACCTATTTACTGCTAGGTTACATGGGCAACAGGGTTTAAGAAACTCTGCCCATTGTATATATGTGTGTGTGTGTCTGTAATTACCTAAGTGTAGTTACAGGATGAGAGTTACGCTCGTGGTGTCCCGTCTTCCCAGCACTCTTTGTCATGTGTGTGTGTACTCACCTAGTTGTGCTTCCGGGGGTTGAGTCTTGGCTCTTTGGACTCGCCTCTCAACTATCAATCAGTCAACTGATTTATTACCCCCCCCCCTTCCCCCTCCCCCCCTCCTCCTCCCCCCCACACACAGGAAGCAGCCCATAGCAGCTTTCTAACTCCCGGGTGCCTATTTGGTGCCGGGTAAACGGGAGCATCAGGGGTGAAAGAAACTGCCCATTTAATTGGGTTCGATCCCCAGTGCTGGGGATCGAACCCAGACCCCTTAGGACTATGAATGCCGAGCGCTGTCCACTCAGCCATCAGGCCCCGAACATAACAAACGTGTACGTACGTGTACTCACCTATTTGTGCTTGCGGGGGTTGAGCTTTATCTCTTTGGTCCCGCCTCTCAACTGTCAATCAACTGGTGTACAGGTTCCTAAGCCTACTGGGCTCTATCATATCTACATTTAAAACTGTGTATGGAGTCAGCCTCCACCACATCACTGCCTAATGCATTCCATCCGTTAACTACTCTGTCACTGAAAAAGTTCCTTCTTACGTCCCTGTGGCTCATGTGGGTACTCATTTTCCACCTGTGTCCCCTTGTTCGCGTCCCGCCAGTGTTGAATAGTTCATCCTTGTTTACCCGGTCGATTCCCCTGAGGATTTTGTAGGTTGTGATCATGTCCCCCCTTACTCTTCTGTCTTCCAGTGTCGTAAGGTGCATTTCCCGCAGCCTTTCCTCATAACTCATGCCTCTTAGTTCTGGGACTAGTCTAGTAGCATACCTTTGGACTTTTTCCAGCTTCGTCTTGTGCTAGACAAGGTACGGGCTCCATGCTGGGGCCGCATACTCCAGGATTGGTCTTACATATGTGATGTACAAGATTCTGAATAATTCCTTACACAGGTTCCTGAACGCTATTCTGATGTTAGCCAGCCTCGCATATTTGGTTTGGTGTGATATCAACTCCTAGATCTTTCACTCTGTTTCAGTAAGTACTTCATCTCCTATTCTGTATCCTGTGTCTGGCCTCCTGTTTCCACTGCCTAGTTTCATTACTTTGCATTTACTCGGGTTGAACTTCAACAGCCATTTGTTGGACCATTCACTCAGTCTGTCTAGGTCATCTTGTAGCCTCCTACTATCATCCTCTGTTTCAGTCCTCATAATTTTTGCATCATCGGCAAACATTGAGAAGAACGAATCTATACCCTCTGGGAGATCATTTACATATACCAGAAACGGTATAGGTCCAAGGACTGACCTCTGCGGGACTCCACTTGTAACGTCTCGCCAATCTGAGACCTCACCCCTCACACAGACTCGTTGTCTCCTGTTGCTTAGGTACTCCTTTATCCAATGGAGTACCTTCCCTTTCACTCCAGCCTGCATCTCCAGCTTTTTCACTAGCCTCTTGTGTGGTACTGTATCAAAGGCTTTCTGACAATCCAAAAATTTGCAGTCTGGCCACCCTTCTCTTTCTTGCCTTATTTTTGTTGCCTGGTCGTAGAGTTCAAGTAACCCTGTGAGGCAGGACCTGCCATCCCTGAACCCTGGCTAATTTAAGAGCATTCCCACCAAATATTCCCAATGTTCTGTATCATAGCACAGCCAATTTCCATTTTTACTCGCCTTTTCACCTATTCCATCTTACCCTACACAACCTTACCTAACCCGACCTAGTATATCCCAAGCTGTGGGGAGGAGGTGAGGGGCTATAGTACTGGTTTGTGGGGAGAGGTGAGGGGCTATAGTTCTGGTGTGTTGGGGAAAGGTGAGTGGCTATAGTACTGGTGTGTGGGGGGAGGTGAGGGGCTATAGCACTGGGGGACTTGAGGGGCAAAAGTAGTTGTGGTGTTTGGGTGGAAGATGAGGGGCTATAGTCTTGGTGTGGAGGGGGGTAAGGTGAGGGGCTATAGTACTGGTGTGGAGGGGGGGATGTGAGGGACAATAGTATTGGTGTGTGGGGGGAGGTGAGTTGAGGGGCTATAGTACAGGTGTGTGGGGGGGAGGTGAGGGGCTATAGTACTAGTGTGAGGCGGAGGTGAGGGGCTATAGTTCTGGTGTGTGGGGGGGGAGGTGAGGGGCTATAGTACTGGTGTGTGTGGGGCGGGGAGGTGAGGGGCTATAGCACTGTTGTGTGTGGGGTGGGGGAAGTTGAGGGGCTATAGTTTTAGTGTGGTGGGTGGGGGAAGGTGAGAAGCTATAGTATTGGTGTGTGGGCGAGGTGAGGGGTTATAGTACTGGTGTGTTGGGAGGTGAGGGGATATAGTACTGGTATCTGGGGGGGGAGATGAGGGGCTATAGTACTGGTGTGTGTGGGGGGAAGTTGAGGGGCTATACTACTGGTGTGTGGGGAGGGGAGGTGGGGGGCTATAGTATTTGTGTGTGGGTGGGAGGGGAGGGGAGGGGCTATAGTACTGGTGAGTGGGGGAGGGGTAGTTGAGGGGCTATAGTACTGGTGAGTTTGCGGGGGAAGTGAGGGGCTATAGGATTGGTGTGTGGGGGAGGTGAGAAGCTGTATTACTGGTGTGTGGGGGAGGTGAAGGGCTATAGTACTGGTGTGTGGAGGGGAGGTGAGGGGCTATAGTTTTAGTGTGGGGGGAGGTGAGGGGCTATAGTACTGGTGTGTGTGTGTGTGGAGGAGGTGAGAAGCTATAGTATTGGTGTATGGGGGAGGAGGTGAGCGGCTATAGTATTGGTTTGTGTGGGGGAGGTGAGGGGTATTAGCATTGGTGTGTGGGGGGGGGAGGTGAGGGGCTATAGTATTAGTGTGTGGGGGGAGAGGTGAGGGGCTACAGTATTGGTGTGTGGGGGAGGTGAGAAGCTATAGTATTGGTGTGTGTGGGGGAGGTGAGGGGTTATAGTACTGGTGTGAGTTGGGAGAAAGTGAGGGGCTATAGTATTAGTGTGTGGGGGGGAGGTGAGGGGTATTAGCATTGGTGTGTGGGGGGGGGAGGTGAGGGGCTATAGTATTGGTGTGTGTGGGGGAGGTGAGGGGTTATAGTACTGGTGTGAGTTGGGAGAAAGTGAGGGGCTATAGTATTAGTGTGTGTGGGGGAGGTGAGGGGTATTAGCATTGGTGTGTGGGGGGTTAGGTGAGGGGCTATAGTATTGGTGTGTGTGGGGTAGGTGAGGGGTTATAGTACTGGTGTGTGTTGGGAGGTGAGGGGATATAGTACTGGTGTCTGTGGGGGGGAGATGAGTAGCTATAGTACTGGTGTGTGGGGGGGGGGAGGTGAGGGGCTATAATATTAGTGTGTGGGGGGGAGGTGAGGGGCTATAGTATTAGTGTGTGGGGGGAAGGTGAGGGGCTATACTACTGGTGTGGGGAGGGGAGGTGAGGGGCTATAGTATTAGTGTGTGGGGGGAAGGTGAGGGGCTATACTACTGGTGTGTGGGGAGGGGAGGTGAGGGGCTATAGTATTTGTGTGTGGGGGGAGGGGGAGGGGCTATAGTACTGGTGAGTGGGGGAGGGGTAGTTGAGGGGCTATAGTACTGATGTGTTTGCGGGGGAAAGTGAGGGGCTATAGGATTGGAGTGTGGGGGAGGTGAGGGGTATTAGCATTGGTGTGTGGGGGGGGGGAGAGGTGAGGGGCTACAGTATTGGTGTGTGAGGGGAGGTCAGGGGCTATGTTTTTGCTGTGTATGGGGGAGGTGAGGGGCTATAGTGCTGGTGTGTAGGGGGAGGTAAGGGGTTATAGTACTGGTATGTGTTGGGGAGGTGAGGGGTTATAGTACTGGTGTGAGGGGTGGAAAAATGAGGGGCTATAGTACTAGTGTGTGGGGAGAGATGTGAGGGGCTAAAGTTTTATTGTGGAGGGGGGGGGAGATGAGGAGCTATAGTACTGGTGTGTGTGGGGGAGGTGAGGGGCTATTGTACTGGTGTATGGGTGGGGAGGTGAGGGGTATAGTACAGGTGTGTGGAGGGTGGGGTAGGTGAGGGGCTATAGTATTTGTGTGTGTAGGGGGAAGGTCAGGGGCTATAGTATTGGTGTGTGGGGGGAGGTCAGTGAGTATGTTATTGTTGTGTGTGAGGGAGGTGAGGGGCTATAGTACTGGTGTATGGGGGGAGAGGTGAGGGGCTATAGTGCTGGTGTGTGGGGGTTAGGTCATGGGCTATGTTATTGTTGTGTGTGGGGGAGGAGAGGGGCTATAGTATTTGTGTGTGTGTGGGGGGGGGGAAGGTCAGGGGCTATAGTATTTGTGTGTGGGGGGGGGGGGGAAGGTCAGGGGCTGTAGTATTAGTGTGTGGGGGAGGTGAGAAGCTATAGTATTGGTGTGTGGGGGGAAGGTGAGGGGTTATAGTACTGGTGTGTGTTGGGAGGTGAGGGGATATAGTACTGGTGTCTGTGGGGGGGCAGATGAGTAGCAGATGAGTACTGGTGTGTGGGGGGGAGGTGAGGGGCTATAGTATTTGTGTGTGGGGGAGGGGGAGGGGCTATACAACTGGTGTGTGGGGAGGGGAGGTGAGGGGCTATAGTACTGGTGAGTGGGGGAGGGGTAGTTGAGGGGCTATAGTACTGATGTGTTTGCGGGGGAAAGTGAGGGGCTATAGTATTGGTTTGTGTGGGGGAGGTGAGGGGTTATAATACTGGTGTGAGTGGGGGGAAGGTGAGGGGCTATAGTGCTGGTGTGTGAGTTGGGGAGGTGAGGAGCTATGGTACTGGTTTGTGGGGGGAGGTGAGGGGCTATTGTATTAGTGTGTGTGGGGGAGGTGAGGGACATTAGCATTGGAGTGTGGGGGGAGGTGAGGGGCTATAGTATTAGTGTGTTTGATGGGAGAGGTGAGGGGCTATAGTATTAGTGTGTTTGATGGGGGGAGGTGAGGGGCTATAGTACTGGTGTGTGGGGGGAGGTCAGGGGCTATGTTATTGCTATGTGTGGGGGAGGTGAGGGGCTATAGTACTGGTGTGTGGGGGAGGTGAGGGGTTATAGTTATTTTGTGTGGGGTGCAAAATGAGGGGCTATAGTACTGGTGTGTGGGGGGGATGTGAGGAGCTATAGTTTTATTGTGGGGGGGGGGGGTGAGGGGCTATAGTACTGGTGTGTGGGGGGAGGTGAGGTGCAATAGCACTGGTGTGTGTGGGGGGGGGAGGTGAGGGACTATAGTACAGGTGTGTGGGGGGGGGGGTAGGTGAGTGGCTATAGTATTTGTGTGTGTGGGGGGGAAGGTCAGGGGCTATAGTACTGATGTGTTGGGGGGAGGTGATGGGCTATAGTATTGGTGTGTGTGGGGAGAGGTGAGCTAGGTGCACGAGTACTGGTGTGGGTGGGGGGAGGTGAGGGTCTATAGTACTGGTGTGTGTGGGGGAGGTGAGTGGCTTTAGTATTTGTGTGTGGGGGGAGGGGGAGGGGCTATACAACTGGTGTGTGGGGAGGGGAGGTGAGGGGCTATAGTATTGGTGGGTGTGGGGGGAGGTGAGGGTCTATAGTACTGGTGTGTGGGGGGAGGTGAGGGGCTATAGTACATATGTGTGGGGGGGGAGGTGAGGGGCTATAGTACATGTGTGTGGGGGGGAGGTGAGGGGCTATAGTATTGGTGTGTGTGGGGGGAGGTGGGGGCTATAGTACTGGTGTGTGTGAAGGAGGTGAGGCACGGGAGACATCTCCCGTCACGCAGGGTGCAGTCGCACCTCCACAGATCTCCAGTATCATCTATTGATACTGGAAATGGCTCAATAGGGCCACCACTTATGGGCTATTCATGCCCAAGCCACCTTTTGTGTGGCTTAATCATCTCTCTCTCTCTCTCTCTCTCTCTCTAGGAGGTGAGGGGCCATAGTACTGGTGTGAATAGGGGAGGAGAGGGGCTATAGTACTGGTGAGTGAGGGGAGGTGAGGGGCTATAGTTCTGGTGGGTGAAGGGGAGGTGAAGGGTTATAGTACTGGTGTGTGTGGGGACGGTGAGGGGTTATGGTATTGGTGTGTGGGGGGGGGGGGAGAAATGAGGGGCTATATTACTGGTGTGTGGGGGGGGGAGGTGAGGGGTAGTAGTACTGTTGTGTGTGCGGGGGAGGGGGGAGGTGAGGGGCTATAGGATTAGTGTGGGGGGAGGTGAGGGGCTATATTATTGGTGTGGGGGGAAGGTGAGGGTGTATAGTACTGGTGTGTGGGGGGAGGTGAGGGGCTATCGTACTGGTGTGTGGGGGGAGGTGAGGGGCTATAGTACTGGTGTGTGATGGGAGGTGAGGGGCTATAGTATTGGTGGGTGTGGGGGGAGGTGGGGGCTATAGTACTGATGTGTGGGGGTATAATATTGGTGTGTGTGAGGGAGGTGAGGGGGCCATAGTACTGGTGTGTAAGGGGAAGGTGAGGGGCTATAGTACTGGTGTGTGTGGGGGAAGGGAAGTTCTATAGTGTTGGTGTGTGAGGGGGGAGGTGAGGGGCTATAGTATTGGTGTGTGTTAGGGAGGTGAGGGGATATAGTACTTATGTGTGTGGGGGGGGGGAGGTACGGGGCTATAGTACTGGTGTGTGAGGGGTGGAGGTGAGGGCAATAGAATTGGTGTGTGGGGGGGGAGGTGAGGGTCTATTGTATTAGTGTGTGGGGGGGGAGGTGAGGGGCTATAGTATTAGTGTGTGTGGGGGAGGTGAGAAGCTATAGTATTTGTGTGTGGGGGGAGGTGAGGGGGTATAGTACTGCTGTGTGTTGGGAGGTGATGGGATATAGTACTGTTGTCTGTGGGGGGGGGAGGTGAGGGGCTATAGTACTGGTGTGAGTGGGGGGGGGTGAGGGGCTATAATACAGATGTGCGTAGGGGGAGGCGAAGGGCTATAGTACTGGTGTGTAGGGGGGAGGTGAGGGGCTATAGTATTAGTGTAGGGGGGGTGGTAAGGAGATATAGTACTGGTGTGGGGGTGGGGGAGGCGTGGGGCTATAGTACCGGTGTGTGGAGGGAGGTGAGGGGCTATAGTACTGGTGTGCGTGGGGGAGGTGAGGGGCTATAGTACAGATGTGTGGGGGGGGAGGTGAGGGGTTATTGTATTGGTGGGTGTGGAGGGAGGTGGGGGCTATAGTACTGATGTGTGGGGGTATATTATTGGTGTGTGTGAGGGAGGTGAGGGGCTATAGCACTGGTGTGTAGGGGGGAGGTGAGGGGCTATAGTACTGGTGTGTGGGGGGAGGTGAGGGACTATAGTTCTGGTCTGTGTGGGGGAGGTGATGGGATATAGTACTGGTGTGTGGGGGGAGATAAGGGGCTATAGCATTGGTTTGTGTGGGGGAGGTGAGGGGCTATAGTACTGATGTGTGCTGGGAGGTGAAGGGATATAGTACTGGTGTGTTTGGGGGGGGGGGGATGGAGGTAAGGGGCTAGAGTACTGGTGTGTGTGGGAGGGAGGTGAGGGGCTATAGTATTGGTGTGGGAGGGAGGTGAAGGGCTATAGAATTGGTGTGTGGGGGGGGGGGGAGGTGAGGGGCTATATTATTAGTGTGTGTGGGGGACGTGAGGGGCTATAGTACTGGTGTGTGGGGGGGGAGGAGATGAGGGGCTATAGTATTAGTGTGTGAGTTAAGATGAGGGCCTATATTATTAGTGTGTTTGGGGGGAGGTGAGTGGCTATATTATTGGTGTGTGGGGGGGGGGAGGTGAGGGACTATAGCATTGATGTTTCTTTGGAAAGGGGAGGTAAGGGGTATAGTACCGGTGTGTGTGGGAGGGACTTGAGGGGCTATAGTATTGGTGTGGGAGGGAGGTGAGGGGGCTATAGTACTGGTATGTGGGCAGTGTGGGGGGGGGGGAGGTGAGGGGCAATAGCACTGGTGTGTGGGGGGGAGGTGAGAGGCTATAGAATTGGTGTGTGGGGGGAGGTGAGTGGCTATATTATTGGTGTATGGGGGGAGGTGAGGGGCTATAGTACTGGTGTGTGGGGGAAGGTGAGGGGCTATAGTATTAGTGGGTAAGGGGAGGTGACGGGCTATAGTATTAGTGTGTGAGGGGCTATAGTAATGGTTTGTGGGGGGAGGTGAGGGGCTATGGTACTGGAGTTGGAGGGAGGGATGTGAGGGGCTATATTACTGATGTGTGGGGGGGAGGTGAGGGGCTATAGTACTGGTGTTGGGGGGAGGTGAGGTGCTATAGTACTGGTGTAGTGTGGGGAAGGTGAGCGGCTATAGTATCTGTGTGTGGGGGCAGGTGAGGGACTATATTACTGGTGTTTGGGAGGGGAAGGTGAGGGGTTATAGTGTTAGTGTGTGTGGGGGAGGTAAGGGGCTATAGTACTGGTTTGTGTGTGGGGGATGGAGGAGAGGGGCTATATTACTGGTATGTTCGGGGGGAGGTAAGGGGCTATAGTATTGGTGTTGGGGGGGAGGTGAGGGGCTATAGTACTGGTGTGTGTGTGGAGGAGGTGAGGGGCTATAGTACTGGTGTATGGGGGGGGAGGTGAGGGGCTATAGTTCTGGTGTGTGGGGGGTGGGGAGGTGAGGGGCTATAGTATTGGTGTGTGGGAGTGGTGAGGAGCTATAGTAATCGTGTGGGGGTGGTGAGGGGCTATAGTACTGGTGTGTGGGGGGAAAATGAGGGGCTATAGTACTGGTGTATGGGGGGGGGAGGATGTAAGGGGCTATAATTTTAGTGTGTGGAGGTGATGGGCTATAGTACTGGTGTGTGTGGAGGAGGTGAGGGGCTATGGTATTAGTGTATTGTTCGGGAGGTGAGGGGCTATAGTGCTGGTGTGTGTGGGGGGTTACCTTGAGGTGCTTCCGGGGCTTAGCGTCCGCGCGGCCCGGTCGTCGACCAGGCCTCCTGGTTGCTGGAATGATCAACCAGGCTGTTAGACGCGGCTGCTCGCAGCCTGACGTATGAGTCACAGCCTGGTTGATCAGGTATCCTTTGGAGGTGCTTATCCAGTTCTCTCTTGAACACTGTGAGGGGTCGGCCAGTTATGCCCCTTATGTGTAGTGGAAGCATGTTAAACAGTCTCGGGCCTTTGATGTTGATAGAGTTCTCTCTCAGAGTACATGTTGCACCTCTGTTTTTCAACGGGGGTATTCTGCACATCCTGCCATGTCTTCTGGTCTCATGTGATGTTATTTCTGTGTGCATGTTTGGGACCAGCCCCTCAATTACTTTCCACGTGTAAATTATTATGTATCTCTCCCGCCTGCGCTCAAGGGAATCCAGATTTAGGCTCTTTAGTCGGTCCCAGTAATTTAGATGTTTTACTGAGTGGATTCTAGCAGTAAAGTATCTCTGCACGTTCTCCAGGTCAGCAATTTCTCCAGCTTTGAAAAGGGCTGTCATTGTGCAGCAGTACTCCACTCTAAAGAGCACATGCGTTTTGAAAAGTATCATCATCGGTATAGCATCTCCAGTGTGAAAAGTTCTTGTTATCCAACCTGTCATTTTTCTTGCAGTTGTGATGGCTACTTTATTGTGTTCTTTAAAGGTAAGGTCTTCCGACATGAATACACCCAGATCCTTTACATTGCCTTTTCGTTCTATGTTATGATTTGCCTGCGTTTTGTATGTGGTTTCCGTTTTTATATTTTCAATTTTTCCGCAGCGCATGAGCTGGAACTTATCCTCGTTAAACACCATATTATTTTCTGTAGCCCATAGAAAGACCCGATCTACATCTGATTGGAGGTTTGCCGTGTCTTCTATGTTGCCAACTCTCAAGAAAATCCTAGTGTCATCTGCAAAGGATGATACAGTGCTATAGGTTGTGTTCTTGTCTATGTCCGATATGAGGATGAGAAAAAGTACTGGAACAAGCACAGTACCCTGGGGGACTGAGCTCTTCACGGTTGATGGGCTGGATTTTATTTTGTTGACTATTACACATTGGGTTTTGTTAGTCAGGAAATTGTAGATCCATCTGCCTATTTTCCCGGTAATTCCTTTTGAACGCATTTTATGTGCAATAACACCATGGTCACATTTATCAAAAGCTTTTGCAAAATCTGTGTAAATTACATCAGCGTTTTGTTTGTCTTCCATAGCATCTAATGCCATATCATAGTGATCCAGCAACTGCGACAGGCAAGAGCGCCCTGTTCTGAAACCATGTTGTCCGGGGTTATGGAGATGCTGTGATTCCATGTATTTTGTGATCTTACTTCTTAGCACTCTAAAATTTTTATGATATGCGATGTTAGTGCTATCGGTCTGTAATTTTTTGCCTCTGCCTTATTTCCTCCTTTATGGAGTGGTGCTATCTCTGCTGTTTTTAGTATGTCAGGGATAACGCCAGTATCTAGGCTTTGTCTCCACAGAATGTGAAGGGCCTGCGATAGTGTTTTTTTTTTTTTACAGTTCTTGATAAATATGGAGTTCCAAGAATCCGGGCCTGGTGCAGAGTGCATAGGCATACTGTTTATGGCTTCTTCAAAATCTAGTGGCGATAGGGCGACGTCTGATATATGATTTGATGTTGGTATCATATCCATGAAAAAATCATTTGGGTTATCAATCTTTAGTGCGTTTAATGGCTCGCTGAAAACAGAGTCGTACTGCTTCCTCAGTAACTCGCTCATTTCTTTGTTGTCATCGGTGAAAGTTCCATCTCCCTTTCGCAGGGGCCTGATACTAGATGTGGTTTTTTATCTTGATTTTGCATAGGAGAAAAAATATTTCGGATTTCTCTCTATTTCACTGATGGTCTTTTGCTCTCTTTGTCTTTCCTGGGTTTTGTATGATTCTCGTAGCTTGAGTTCAATAGTTTCTATTTCTTTACCTAACCTTCTTCGCCGTTCTTGAGATAGGGTGCGACTCTCAAGTTGTTCCGCGATTCGTTTTCTGCGCCTATATAGGGAACGACGTTCCCGTTCCAATCTGCACCTCTTTCTCTTTTTTTCTTAGGGGTATGCGGTTTGAATATATTTCTAGTACTACTGAGCTTATTTTTTCCAGACACTGGTTCAGGTTTGCATTTTCTAGCGGTTCTTCCCAGATTATTTCTGTGAAGTCCTGGTTTATTTGCTCCCAATTTATCTGTTTATTATTGAAGTTGAATTTGCTGAAATCTCCTCCACCGGGAATCTGGACTGGTTTTGAAGGTCCATTCCCCATAGTTGTCAGAACTTCAATTAAGTTGTGATCTGAGTAACAGGTATTTGTAATCATTATGTTCCCGATCAATTCATCATTATTAGTGAAAATGAGGTCCAGCGTGTTCTCCTTCCTAGTTGGTTCTACTATTTGCTGGTTTAAGGCAAACCTATCGCACATCCGTAGCAGGTCATTTGCATGTGCCTGTTCATTTAGGCTACTTCCTGGTATTCTTTCTGATACTACTGTATTAGCCAGGTGCTTCCATTTCAGGTGCCGTAGGTTGAAGTTCCCAAGCAGGATGATGTTCGGAGCAGGATTTGTGAGGTTTTCCAAGCATTGTTCTATTTTCATTAGTTGGTCTTTAAACTGCTGAGGGTTTGCCTCCGGTGACTTATATATAAGTAAGTAAGTAAGTAATTATCAAAAGAAGGCACCAAACCGGGAAGGCTATGTAGCACCATCAAATACGCAAAATAATCAGAGGGCGCTAAATATCACCAAGGATGCCAATACGAGAACAAAAACGCATAAGGCGAACGATATCAAAAGTATCCGAGTCACCAAGAATTCTATCGAGGGACAGGTGACCGCGAGGGGCGGTCGGAAAGCAAGACACACGCTCGTCCTGGAAGTCAGGACATTCAAGAAGGACATGCACGACCGTAAGAGGGACAATGCAACTAGGACAATAAGGAGCAGGGCAGCGCTCCATCAAGTGACCATGGGTTAAGCGAGTATGACCAATACGCAACCTCGCCAGAGCTGTTTCCCACCGCCGGTTACGGTGGAAGGAGGACTGCCACGAGGAAACAACATTTAAGAGTACGTAGCTTGTTACCAGTAACAGACAACCAAGAAGCCTGCCAACGGGTAAGGACTGAGGAATGGATAACCGGGTAAAAGTCGGAATACGGAATGCCCTTACGAGAGATGGGACAAGAGCGGACAGCTTCCTTGGCGGCAGCATCCGCACGCTCATTTAAAGACACACCAATATGGCTGGGAACCCAACAAAACTCAACCGACTTAAATTTACTGTGAACGAGAAACAGCCAATGCTGGATCTCGACAACCACTGGATGAACCGGATTAAAGGACCCGAGAGCCATGAGGGCACTACGAGAATCAACAACAACTACAAAGGAAGACTGACAACGAGAAAGCAGGAGACGAAGAGCATAGAGAATAGCATAAAGTTCCGCTGTAAAGACGCTAGTCTCCGGAGGCAAGCGACACACATAAGCGCGATCAGGAAAAACAACAGAGTAGCCAACACCGTCCGCTGACTTAGACCCATCGGTGAAGACAGAAACGGAGCGGGAGTGAGAAGAAAAGTGCTCGAGGAAAAGGCGTTTTAGAACCGTAGGAGGGGTAAAAGCTTTAGTGATACGGGTCAAGGATGTACAAAACCGCGGAAGAGGGACCCTCCACGGGGGCAAAGAAGGAACAACACGAGGAGAAACATCAGAAATACGAACGGAAAGAGAATCCTGCAGGCGAGATAACCGGACAGAAAGAGGGAGGTGGTGAAGAGGAACAGGAACCGCAAGAGGGGTAAAAGTTAAAGCACGACAGAGGCGAGAGGAAGGATGTTGCAAGGACCGCGCAAGATAGCGAAGACAGTAGCGATCACGGCGGTCCTGGAGAGACAGGAAGCCAGTGTCAACATACAAGCTAAGGACGGGAGTCGAACGAAAGGCACCAGAACTGAGGCGCAACCCAGTATGGTGCAAAGCATCAAGACGGCGAAGAGTAGAAGGAGAAGCAGACGAGTAAGCAGGGCAACTATAATCGAGCTTAGACAGGACGAGAGAGGAATGTAAAGCAAGGAGAGTGCGCCTATCTGACCCCCAAGAAGTATGGGACAAGACCCGAAAGAGGGTAAGGGCCTTAGAGCACTCAACACGGAGGTAAGAGATATGGGGAGACGAAGACAAACGAGTGTCAAGGAATAACCCCAAAAGCTTCGCGGAATCTTTGTATTCAAGGGGATGACCATAAAGTGACAAAGAGGGACGAAGAACGACCCGTTTCCGCGTAAAAGTCATGGCACAAGTCTTAGAAGTAGAGAACTTGAAGCCATGATCTGTGGCCCAAGACGACACGGCATCAATTGCAAGTTGAAGCCGGCGTTGAAGGAGAGGCGAATCATCACCCTGACAACAAAGGGTAAGATCATCGACAGAGAGCAGAGAAGACACCAGAAGGAAGAGAGGAAAGAAGACCATTGAGGGCAACCAGAAAAATAGTAGTGCTCAGAACACTACCCTGGGGCACACCTTCGTATTGCTGAAAAGAGGGAGAGAGAGCGGTACCAAGGCGCACCCGAAAGGAACGATGAGAGAGGAAGCTGCGGAGAAAGAGAGGGAGATGACCACGAAGGCCAAAAGAATGAAGTTGAGATAGGATATGATAACGCCAAGTGGTGTCATAAGCCTTTTCTAGGTCAAAAAGGACGGCAACAACGGAGGTCTTCGCAGCAAAAGCAGTACGAATATAGACCTCCAAGTTCACCAGGACATCTGTCGTGCTGCGGCACTTGCGGAAACCAAATTGAGAAAGGGAGAGGAGGTGATGGTGTTCCAGGAACCACATCAGACGAACGTTAACCATACGTTCAAAGAGTTTGCAGACACAACTTGTGAGAGCAATAGGGCGAAAGTCCTTAGGGGAAGTACCCAGAGACCCCGGTTTGCGAACAGGGAGGACAACGGCATCAAGCCAGTCCTCAGGGACTGACGACGACTCCCAGATCCGATTATACAGACTCAGTAAATACTGAGACGTGCTCGGGGGGAGATGGCGAAGCATCTCATAATGAATACCATCGGCTCCCGCCGCCGTAGAACCGCAGAGGGCCAGGGCAGAACGAAGTTCAGAGAGAGAGAGAAGGGATCATTATAGGGAAGCTGAAGATGAGTGCAGAAATTTAAAGGACGAGACTCAAGGACAGGTTTACGAAGAAGGAAAGATTGGGGAAGATGAAGACCAGAGCTAACAGAAGAAAAGTGGGAACCCAGTTCGGAAGCGACCTGCAACGGGTCCGCCACAAGAGTACCATGGAGGTGAAGGACCGGTGAAACATCGGGAACGAACTTACCCGCTATCTTGCGGATACGCTTCCAGATCTGGGCCAGAGGGGTTTCGGACGTAATTGTTGAGACATAAGATGCCCAACATTCACGTTTAGCCGTACAGATGGCCCTACGGGCTACCGCACTCGCTTTCCGAAAGAAAAGATAAGAATCGGTCGTCTGCCTACGGCAGTGCCTCTTCCAGGCTGCACGCTTACAGTGGACAGCCCGAGCACAGTCCGCATTCCACCAGGGAACGCACTTCCGTGGACCCCGAGAGGAAGAGCGAGGAATAGAGCGGAGGGCAGCGTTGAAGACAGTGTCATGAAAGAGGAGGAGAGCGCGAGAGAGAGGCAGAAGGGAGAGGTCAGAGAGAGCAGCACTGAGGGTAAATAGGGTCCAGTCTGCCTTAGCAAACTGCCACCTAGGGAAAGAGAGGGAAGGGCGAAAAGAGAAAAAGGAAACAAGGATGGGGAAATGATCACTTCCATGGAGGTCATCAAGAACCTGCCACGTGAAATCTAAGTAAAGAGAAGAAGAGCAGAGAGAAAGAGCAAGACAAGAAAGGGTGCGAGTCCGAGAGTCCAAATGAGTGGGCTCACCAGAATTCAGAAGAGACAGGGTTGAAGAGAGGAGAAACGGCTCAAGGAGGCGACCCCGGGTATTCGTCATAACATCACCCCAAAGAGAATGACGACAATTGAAGTCACCCAGCAGGAGCACAGGCTCCGGCAAGGAGTCTAGGAGGTGTTTCAAATCAGGAAAAGAGAGCGGGACACTCGGGGGGAGATAAATGGAACAAACTGTGTACCATTTCCCCACAAAGATACGAGCAGCAGAACAATGGAGAGGCGAAGGAAAAAGTAAAGGAACAAAGGGAACATCTACACGAATCAAGAGAGCAGAAGAATTAGAAGCCCCAGCAATGGCTGGGGGGGGGGGGAGAGAAAGGAATAGCCACGAAAACGACCAGGACGAGCACCAAGCATTGGCTCCTGGAGACAGACACAAAGGGGCGAAAACCGCAAAATCAGAAGTTGGAGTTCGAGGAAATTGGCGTAATAACCTCGAACGTTCCATTGAAGAATGGACAACGACGAGAAGAGAAAGGACAAAAACAGAGAACAAGGAAGAAACAAAGGCGAAAGAGCAAAAGAGCACGTTAAAGAATATCAGGGTCGGGATCAGGGTCAGCAAAGTCAGGGTTAGGGGGCATGGGTAAACTGAGCAAAGACGGAGGGAAGGAAACGGGAGAACAGATCAGAGGTGGGCGGGCGGGGTCCGGAGGAGGAGGAGCAAGAGGAGGAGACAACGGAGAGGAGCAGTCAAGGACAGCAGCAGGAAGAGGGGGAGTAGAAAGAGGGGAGCGCACCCCAGCAAGAGCAGCAACCGAAAGGGAAGCAGGGGCCAAAGAAACCTCCATAGCAGGAACAGGGGGCGCAATCACTGAAACGGGAGGGGAAGGAGCAACAGAGCCAGAAGTAGGAGCTGAGGAAGATAGCGAAGCCTTCTTACCCGCCGGGGAAGAGGAAGGAGAGGAGCCAGGCTTACGCTTCTGACTTAAAGAGACCGGTGTCCCAGCAACTACGTACCGGGCAACGGATTCCAGTGTCTCAACAGGAGAAGCCGAACGAGAGCACACACGACGGCCGTTAGGAGAGCGATGGACATCCGCCTGCACCGACAGGCGGTGGGGAGAGCCGATAGATGGAGGAAGAGGATGGGAAGGAGGATCGGAGGGGGACGAGGAAGAAGACACAGGAGACATGACAGACTGGGTTGGAAGAAGGGGAACCCCAGGCAGAGGACCAGGAGGGGGACCCCTCGGGAAAGAACTCCAAGGAACAGAGGAGGGGGCAGTGGGCGTATCAGGGTACAAGGCCCGGAAACGGTTGAGAGTCTGAGGAAGGGGGGAAGGACGAGGAGAGGAAGAGCGCAACACGCGAGCATAAGAGATGTTAGTATAAGGCGGGAGCCGGCGAACCTGGCGCCTCGCCTCAGGAAAAGATAAACGCTCCCGGTGCTTCAGGTTAAGGACGGCCGCCTCAAGCTTGTAATGGACACAGGCACGGGAGAAGGTAGGATGGGCCTCACCGCAGTTGAGGCAGCGAGCTTGGGGAGAAGTGCACTCCGACTTAGAGTGACCTTCACTCCCACACAAAGGACAGAGAGAGACAGTCCCAGAGCAGCGGAGGGCACCATGCCCAAACCTCCAGCACTTATTACAAAGTCGAGGAGAAGGAATATACTCCTGGACAGAGCACCTAGCACCAGCAAGAATGACAGAGGCTGGAAGGGTCCTACCATCAAAGGTGATCTTCACAACGCGAAGGGGTTGACGGCGACGACCACGAGGGGGACGAGTAAACGAGTCAACCTGGAGGACAGAATGGCCTTGGGAATCAAGGATATGCCGAATATCATCGTGGCAATCCCGCAGATTCCGAACAGCGGTTGCAACATGGGGCGGGAGGAGAATAGTGCCAACACTGGAATTCATCTGAACGTTCTTGGAGACCCGAACAGGGATCTCGCCAAGGCAAGATAAGGCAGCCAAGCGGGAAGCCGCATCCTGAGAAGGAGCAGCAACGACACGTGTACCGAGACGAGTGGGGTTGAAAGTAACAGACGCATCCACGGAATCTACAAGATGCCGATGGAGGGAGAAATCGTCAGGAGGTGCAGAATCAAGAGGGAGGAGATCAAAGTATTTGGCCCATGAAGCAGGACCAAACAAGGCCTGATACGCATCAGCACGGGAAGGAATCGAACGAGTGCGGTTGGGGCGCGAACGGCGTTGAGAACCCCTAGAGAGAGAGAGGTCAAAAGGCGCAGTAGTCACAACGAAAGACTTAGCCACACCAGGGGACGAAGTGGTCACCATCGGGGGCTGGAGGCTCGACCCAACCCCAGAGGAGGGAGGGGAGCTGGGGGAAGAAGTCATGACGGTCAAAGGAGGAGCAAGGTCGGGGCCCAACGCAGCGGGAGCTACAGAGCCTGGTCTTCCAATACAGGCCGACTCGGGGGCTTGGTCGCCCACCCCACGAGCCTGAGAGGGTACAACGGAAACATTCAACGACATAGAGACGAAAAGTGACAAATTCATCCACGAATGTGCCCCCATACCCACCATGGAGCCACAATTAGAGGCAGGACACCCAACAGGAAGCTATCGCCGATCATGCCGGGGCCCCCTAGGGGTGCGTCGTGAGTATACGCCCCACAAACGCCACCTTAAGAACCGTCAGTCCGTCGAGATCGGGTTCAGCGACGAAAGGGGGATTGACAATAAAAGGTTCCCCTCGCTCGAGACGTTGGGTACTACAGTTCTACGGGTGCAAGAGTATGCCTCCTCAAGCACCCGGACGTCAAAATAGAAGAAGTCAAAAGATATAATCCAAAACAAGCAAAAGGTCGGCAGGAAACGACAAGCAGATAGGAGAAGAGGGGGGAGAAAAACGAAACATAAGGAAAAGGAAAAGCGATCCGGCACAATTGGAAAAGACAGCAGCAGGAGTGCAAAGCCAGAAAAGGACAGAGGACTGCCCAACGGAGCATCACACTCCGGCAGCCGTCCACCAAGCCCCCTCACGACGCCAACGGGCAGGATGGGGAGGGGTGTATAAGGCCTAAATATCGGTTTATTATCGGTAGGAACTCTGAAAAATTCTCCCATAAGAACTCTTAACAAACTCGTATGACATTATTTCATCATAAGAACTTTTAACAAACTTCTAAAATCTCGGAAATTATTTTCTTGATAAGAATTCCTTAATTCCACATCAGTGACTTGAATTTTGCCCATAAGAACTCTCAACAAACTTGTATGACATTATTTTCATCATAAGAACTTTAACAAACTCGTATGACAGTATTTTCATAAGATCTTTAACAAACTCGTATGACATTATTTTCATCATAAGAACTTTTAACAAACGTCTAAGATCTCGGAAATTATTTTTCTCATAAACCTTTCGCCATGAATTTTCCCCATAAGAAACCTTTCGCCATGAATTTTCCCCATAAGAAACCATTAACTCCAAATCGGCCCTTTTTTTCCAGAAAAAAGGGGCCCATACGTCTTACTCCCTACTACTGGAGATGAGGTGCTATAGTATTGGTGTATGGGTGTGGGAGGTGGTGAGGAACTATAGTACTGGTGTGTGTGGGGGGGTGGAGATGAGGTGCTATAGTATTGGTGTATGTGTGGGGGAGGAAGTGAGGGGTTATAGTACTGGTGTGTGTGTGGGGGGGGGGGGTGGAGGTGAGAGGCTTTGCTATTGGTGTGTGTTGGGGAGGTGAGGGGCTATTGCATTGGTGTGTGGGGGGGAAGGTGAGTGGCTCTAGTATTGGTGTGTAAACGGGAGGTGAGGGACTATAGTACTGGTGTGTATTGGGAGGTGAGGGGGTATAATACTGGTTTGTTTGGGTGGGGGGCGGGTGAGGGGCTATAGTAGTGGTTTTTTTTTTGGGGGGGGGGAAGGTAAGGGGCTATAGTACTGGTGTGTGTGGGTGGAGGTGAGTGGCTACAGTATTGGTGTGTAGGGGGGAGGTGAGGGGCTATAGGACTGGTGTGTGGGGGGGGAGGTGAGGGGCTATAGTACTGGTGTAGGGGGGAGGTGAGGGGCTATAGTATTAGTGTGTGTGGGGGGGGAGAAGGTGAGGGGCTATAGTACTGGTGTGTGGGGGGGGGAGGGGCTATAGTACTGGTGTGTGGGGGAGATGAGGGGCTATAGTTCTGGTGTGTGTGGGGGGGAGGATGGTGAGGGGCTATAGTACTGGTGTATGGGGGGAAGTGAGGGGCTATAGTATTGGTGTGTGTGGGGGGGGAGGTGAGGGTCTATTGTACTGGTGTGTGTGGGGGTAGGAGGTGAGGGATTATCGTACTGGTGTGTGTGGGGGGGTAGGTGAGGGGTATAGTATTGGTGTGTGTGTAGGGAAGGTGAGGGGGGCTATAGGATTGGTGTGTGTGTGGGGGGGGGGAGGTGAGGGGCTATAATTTAGGTGTGTGTGGGGGGAGGTGAGAGGCTATAGTACTGGTGAGTGGGGGAGAAGAGGGGCAATAGTACTGGTGAGTGGGGGAGGTGAGGGGCTATAGTACTGGTGTGTGGGGGGGGAGGTGAGGGGCTATAGTACTGGTGTGTGTGAGGTAGGAGGTGAGGGACTATAGTACTGGTGTGTGTGGAGGGGGGGTAGGTGAGGGGCTATAGGATTGGTGTGTTTGTGTGTGGGGGGAGGTGAAGGGCTATAGTATTGGTGTGTGGGGGGGGGGGGGAAGGTGATGGGCTATAGTATGTGTGTGTGGGTGGAGGGAGGTGAGGGGCTATAGTACTGGTGTGTGTGTGGGGGGGGGGGAGGTGATGGGCTATAGTACTGGTGTGTGTGGGGGAGATGAGCTGCTATAATACTGGTGTGGGGGGGGGGGGAGGTGAAGGGCTATAGTACTTTTTTTTTTATTTTTATTTTTACATGCAGAGCATGCAAATTAAATGCAATAAAAATACAGAATACATAAAGGAAAACAATAGATCACCGGCCAGAAGGGCCGACAGTATAGCACAACAAAACACATACACAAGAAAAACATGAAAAATACAGCATACATCAAAGCACAAAACAGAATACAATGGCAATCCAGCAATCACAGTACAAAACAACACCTCCAGAAAAACAAAACATACAACAAGAGGCATAGCAGGAAACAGAACAGTGCAAACACAATACTGTCCAAACACGTACAACAGGTAAAGCAACATAAAATCAATACATTAATAAAAAAACACACACCAAGCCATCCGCCCCGTAAACAAAAGGCGAGGCCAAAATAAACAATAACAATAAACACGCACACCTGAAAACAAAACAGGCATAAACACAACAACTAGCCTGAAGGACCAAGAATGCAACAACAAAGTACAAGAAACAAACAAATCAATACACAACCATACAAAAGTCACTAAACACCGGCCTGAAGGGCCGACATCAAAAACATAAGAAAACAAAAGAAAAATACAACAAAACAGCACAACACCACACCAAACACACAGCAAGCACACAGACTATGAAAAGATCTCATACTTGTCCGGCCACTCTTCCGCTGGGAAGCGAATACAGTACGCCTCCCAAAGTAACAATGTCCTCCGAAACATGGTCACTATTGAGCGTACGAGGATCGGGCATTAACTCTGGCACACCTACAATAAAACACTTAGCCCGACGAATCCAGATGGTAGAAGGGCACCACGGATCAGGACGCACACGGTCAACAATTTCAAAATTCAACGGATGGTCAGCATCAATCGCCACTCCGGAGGCCAAGATGAGAGGGAGAGGCACCTTCCCATGAGGCCGGGCAATGGGCAGCACACTGGGAGCCTCCTCAGCTGCCTCACAGGGCCCCTCGTCAACCGAACGTTGTACCTGCTGGGACCCCCCACGCTTGGCATCCTTTTTCAGCACCAGCTTGATGCCTCGGCTCGCACCAGGATCTACACCATCCACGCCTGTAGGAGCAACCACCTCCCACTGCGGAGAACCTTCTGCAGGAGAAAGAACAGGAGGTAAATTAGACGCACAACCATCGTCAACAGCTGACACAGACATCAGCCACCACCAGCGTCGTAGAGCACGAAGCACCCGGAATCGCCACACCATCTCCCGAAGCTCCACCCGCGTCGTAGTCCTCCATATCAGCCCAAGCAGTAGAAGATCGCCTAGAACGCTTGGGCACCGGCCGCACATCCTCACAGCCGGAGGCGGACCCAGAACCACGGCCCTCACGAACCGGGCGAACCAACGCCCGTCACAGTACTGCAGCAGCCTCAACCACATGGGGAACCGGGCCGCACACAACAGGATGCTCCGCAGCCCCCCCAACACCCAGCACAGCCGGAACACCTGGCGAGGGTGCAGGACCAGGCGCAGCAGCAGGAGTCGAGGAAGACACAGACGCACTCGGCTGAGGGGCAACAAGCACCGGGGGCATGTCGGGTGACGCAGGGGGGCCGCATCAGCAGCGACTGGGACCTGCTCCACTTCATCCCCGGAATCCACGCCCTGAGGGAGCGGCGGGAAATCCTCCTCCCGGAATAAGTTAACGGGTGCACAGGGGTTCTCAGAGCACCCGGCAGCCTGATGCCCCAACTGGCCACACCGGAAACAAGTACGGGGCTGCCGGGCATAATACACCCGAACGTAGTAGCCCAGCAGCCGGACAGAAGATGGGTTATCCGACCGCAGGCGCATACCTAATGTACGGACGTTCGTCTGCTTCCCAGCATACTTCCCCGAGGACAGCTTGTTCACCCGCACACTGATGACTACACCATACCTCCCGAAGAAGCGCCGGAGAAGGTCTTCAGGGAACTCCAGGGGCGCACCGTGCACACTGACATATGTCAGGGCACCACTTCGGTCCGAGATCGTAACGGAGCCGGCGCCATCCGGCAACTGCAATGAACGCCCCTCATTCCGCCGGAGGAAGTCCCGATACTCCTCCTCCCCCACGAACTTGACAATCACCCGGTGGGCCGTAACAAGCTCAACGCCATACACAGCTTCCACCGGGACACGAAGCATGTCGCACATAACTAACTCAATGGCCGGATAACCAGCCTTACACGAGAATTCCAGGCCCACGGAATTTACCTGCAACACAGAAGGAATGGCCAGGCCCCCCATGTCAAAACGGCCACGTCAGCACGCAGCCAGGCAGGCAACAACACTGGACAGGGAGGGTAAGAGACCCCTACACCCCCTGCCGGCGAAAACTGTAACCTCCCCAAACTGCCGGAGTGTTCAGACGACACGTCTTCACCCTACGGCTGCTCAGGTGGAACTCAGGGCTATAGTACTCGTATGTTGGGGAAGAGATCAGCTGCTATAGTACTGGTGTGGGGGTGGAGGTGAAGGGCTATCGTTCGGGTGTGTGTTGGGGGGAATGTGAGAGGCTATAGCACTGGTGTGTGTGTGGGGGGAGATGAGTGCTATAGTATTGGTGTATGTGTGGGGGGAGGAGGTGAGGGACTATAGTACTGGTGTGTGTGGGGGGGGGAGGTGAGGGGCTTTGCTATTGGTGTGTGTTGGGGAGGTGAGGGGTTATTGCAATGGTGTGTGGGGGGGGAGGTGAGGGGCTATAGTACTGGTGTGTGTGGGGGAGGTGAGGGGCTATATTACTCGTGTGTGGGGGGAAGGTGAGGGGCTATAATATTGGTGTGTGAGGGGGAAGGTGAGGGGCTATAGTACTGGTGTGTGTGTGGTGGGGGGGAGGTGCGGGGATATAGTACTGATGTTTGGGGGGGGGGGAGGTGAGGGGCTATAATAATGGAGTGTGGGGGGGAGGTGAGGGGCTAAAGTACTGGTGTGTGGGAGGGGAGGTGAGGGGCTATAATTTTGGTGTGTTGGGGGGAGGTGAGGGGCTATAGTACTGGTGTGAGTAGGGGAGGGAGGTGATGGGCTATAGTGCTGGTGTGTGTGTGGGGGAGGTGAGGGGCTAAAGTACTGGTGTGTGGGAGGGGGAGGTGAGGGGCTATAGAACTGGTGTGTGTGTGGGGGGAGGTCAGGGGCTATAGTATTGGTGTGTGTGGGTTAGGTCAGGGGGGACTATAGTACTGGAATATAGGCGGGAGGTTAGGGGCTATAGTACTGGTGTGTGTAGGGGGGGAGAGGTGAAGGGCTATAGTACTGGTGTGTACTCACCTAGTTGTGTTTGCGGGGGTTGAGCTCTGGCTCTTTGGTCCCGCCTCTCAGCCGTCAATCAACAGGTGTACAGATTCCTGAGCCTATTGGGCTCTATCATATCTACACTTGAAACTGTGTATGGAGTCAGCCTCCATCACATCACCTCCTAATGCATTCCATTTTTCAACCACTCTGACACTAAAAAAATTCTTTCTAATATCTCTGCGGCTCATTTGGGCACTCCTTGTGTTAAATAGACGGTCTCTATCTACCCTATCAATTCCCTTCAGAATCTTGAATGTGGTGATCATGTCCCCCCTAACTCTTCTGTCTTCCAGCGAAGTGAGGTTTAATTCCCGTAGTCTCTCATCGTAGCTCATACCTCTCAGCTCGGGTACTAGTCTGGTGGCAAACCTTTGAACCTTTTCCAGTTTAGTCTTATCCTTGACTAGATATGGACTCCATGCTGGGGCTGCATACTCCAGGATTGGCCTGACATATGTGGTATACAAAGTTCTGAATGATTCTTTACACAAGTTTCTGAATGCCGTTCGTATGTTGGCCAGCCTGGCATATGCCGCTGATGTTATCCGCTTCATATGTGCTGCAGGAGACAGGTCTGGCGTGATATCAACCCCCAAGTCTTTTTCCTTCTCTGACTCCTGAAGAATTTCCTCTCCCAGATGATACCTTGTATCTGGCCTCCTGCTCCCTACACCTATCTTCATTACATTACATTTGGTTGGGTTAAACTCTAACAACCATTTGTTTGACCATTCCTTCAGCTTGTCTAGGTCTTCTTGAAGCCTCAAACAGTCCTCTTCTGTATTAATCCTTCTCATAATTTTAGCATCGTCCGCAAACATTGAGAGAAATGAATCGATACCCTCCGGGAGATCATTTACATATATCAGAAACAAGATAGGACCGAGTACAGAGCCCTGTGGGACTCCACTGGTGACTTCACGCCAATCGGAGGTCTCACCCCTCACCGTAACTCTCTGCTTCCTATTGCTTAGATACTCCCTTATCCACTGGAGCACCTTACCAGCTACACCTGCCTGTCTCTCCAGCTTATGTACCAGCCTCTTATGCGGTACTGTGTCAAAGGCTTTCCGACCATCCAAGAAAATGCAGTCTGCCCAGCCCTCTCTTTCTTGCTTAATCTTTGTCACCTGATTGTAGAATTCTATCAAGCCTGTAAGGCAAGATTTACCCTCCCTGAACCCATGTTGGCGATTTGTCACGAAGTCCCTTCTCTCCAGATGTGTTACCAGGTTTTTTCTCACGATCTTCTCCATCACCTTGCATGGTATACAAGTCAAGGACACTGGCCTGTAGTTCAGTGCCTCTTGCCTATCGCCCTTTTTGTATATTGGGACCACATTCGCCGTCTTCCATATTTCTGGTAGGTCTCCTGTCTCCTGTGACTTACTATACACTATGGAGAGTGGCAAGCAAAGTGCCTCTGCACACTCTTTTAGTATCCATGGTGAGATCCCATCTGGACCAACAGCTTTTCTAACATCCAGATCCAGCAGGTGTCTCTTGACCTCCTCTCTCGTAATTTTGAACTCTTTCAAGGCCGCCTGGTTTACCTCCCTTTCTCCTAGCACAGTGACCTCACCTTGTTCTATTGTGAAGACCTCCTGGAACCTCTTGTTGAGTTCTTCACACACCTCTCTGTCATTCTCTGTATACCTGTCCTCGCCTGTTCGAAGTTTCAATACCTGTTCTTTCACTGTTGTTTTCCTTCTGATGTAACTGTGGAGTAGCTTTGGTTCGGTCTTGGCTTTGTTTGCTATATCATTTTCAAAACTTTTCTCTGCTCCTCTTCTCACCCTGACGTACTCATTCCTGGTTCTCTGGTATCTCTCTCTTCTTTCTGGTGTTCTGTTATTCCGGAAGTTCCTCCACGCCCTTTTGTTCAGTTTCTTCGCTTCCATACATGCCCTATTATACCATGGATTCTTCTGTTGCTTCTCGGATTTTTCCCTTTGGGCCGGGATGAACCTGTTTACTGCCTCCTGACACTTTTGGGTAACATAGTCCATCATACCCTGTACAGACTTATCTCTGTGGTCTGTGTCCCAAGGCATTTCACTTAGGAAACTTCTCATCTGTTCATAATTCCCCTTTCGGTATGCCAGCCTTTTGATTCCTAGTTCTTTTTTGGGGGAGATAAGTTCTAGCTCTACCAGGTACTCAAAGTTCAATACACTGTAGTCACTCATTCCCAAGGGCGCTTCCATCTTAACTTCCCTTATATCCCACTCATTTAGAGTAAATATCAAATCAAGCATTGCTGGTTCATCGTCTCCTCTCATTCTTGTTGGTTCTTTGATGTGCTGGCTTAGAAAGTTTCTTGTAGCCACGTCCAGCAGCTTAGCTCTCCATGTTTCTGGTCCTCCATGCGGGTCTCTGTTCTTCCAATCTATCTTCACATGGTTGAAGTCTCCCATAATTAGTAGTCCAGATCCATTCCTGCTAGCAACAGAAGCTGCTCTTTCTATTATGTTAATGGTGGCCATGTTGTTTCTATCATATTCCTGTCTAGGTCTTCTGTCATTTGGTGGTGGATTATATGACTACGACTATAATTTTTTTCCCTCCATTCGTTACGGTACCTGCTATGTAGTCACTGAAACCTGCACAGCCCTGAATATCCATCTCCTCAAAATCCCAGCCTTTTCTTACCAGCAGAGCTACACCACCCCCACCTCTTCCTTCCCTCTCTTTCCTCATAACATAATAGTCCTGTGGGAACACTGCGTTTGTTATCGTTTTCGTGATCTTTGTTTCTGTGAGGGCTATTATGTCTGGGTTTTCCTCTAGTACCCGTTCTCCAAGCTCATTTGCTTTATTTGTAATTCCATCTATGTTAGTGTACATCACTTTGAGGCTCACTTTCTTCTGTCCCTTCTCAAATTGCCTCCTTGGTGAGTGTTCTGCTGGTGGAGGAGGTTGTTCCATGGGTGTGAGGACCTGTGAGGTGGATAACAGGGTCTCAGAGGATACTGGGATGAGGGGCGGGGGATCCAGTGAAGGGGATGGGACAGGGAGGGTATGGGGTGGAAGGGGAGGGAGGACGGGAAGGAAAGGGGGGGAGGGAGGACTCGGGAAGAGAGGAGGGGTAGAAGGGTGGGGATTGGGTGTGGGGGGAGGGAGATTTGGCTGAACATTTGAGTGGGGGGAGGGGAGGTGAGGGGCTACAGTATTGGTGTGTGTGGAGGGGGTTATCTTGAGGTTATCTTGAGATGATTTCGGGGCTTTTTAGTGACCCCGCGGCCCGGTCCTCGACCAGGCCTCCACCCCCAGGAAGCAGCCCGTGACAGCTGACTAACACCCAGGTACCTATTTTACTGCTAGGTAACAGGGGCATAGGGTGAAAGAAACTCTGCCCATTGTTTCTCGCCGGCGCCTGGGATCGAACCCAGGACCACAGGATCACAAATCCAGCGTGCTGTCCGCTCGGCCGACCGGCTCCCCAGGAGGTGAGGGGCTATAGTACTGATGTGTGTGGGGGAGGTGAGGGGCTATAGTACTGGCGGTACGCAACAAGGGGACACAGGTGGAAACTGAGTACCCACATGAGCCACAGGGACATTAGAAAGAACTTTTTCAGTGTCAGATTAGTTAATGGATGGAATGCATTAGGCAGTGATGTGGTGGAGGCTGACTCCATACACAGTTTCATATGTAGATATGACAGAGCCCAGTAGGCTCAGGAATTTGTACACCAGTTGATTGACAGTAGAGAGGCGGGACCAAAGAGCCAAAGCTCAACCCCTGGAAGCCCAAATAGGTGAGTGCAAATAGGTGAGTATACACACACAAACACACACACAAACATACACACACACACAAACACACACACACACACACACACACACACACACACACACACACACACACACACACACACACACACACACACACACACACATACACACACACGAACATAAATAGGATTACAAGCATGGCGAGGGAACTTAGGGAAAAAGCACAAGAAGTAAGCCCAGATGTAATTGGAATCACAAAAACAAAACTCTCAGGAATCATAACAAATGCAGTGTTCCTTCAGGATTACACTGTAATAAGAAAAGAGAGAGGGTAGGGAAGGAGGCGAAGTGGCCCTACTAATGAGAAAGGAATGGAGTTTAAAGGAGATGGTTATCCCAGGCTGTGAAGGGTTTATAGACTACATAACAGGCACCATGACGATGGGAGGACCTAGAGTAGTAGTAGCAGTGATATATAACTCTCCACCAAATGACAGAAGACTCAGGCAACAAGATGACAGAAACAGCATGGCAGTAAATAACATAATTGAGAGGGCAGCCTCTTCTGCCTGTAGAAATCGATCCCATTTGTTCATCATTGCCCCCCTCCCCGCTCAGCTCGTTGATGCCATGAGGGGGGGCTTAGTGGGCGGCTGCCGGAGTGTGATGCTCCTTGGGGCAGTCCTCTATCCTTTTCTAGCCTTGTGCTCCTGCTGCCGGCCTCTCCAATTGTGCTGAGCACCTTTTCCTTTTCCTTCTGTTTCGTTTTTCTCCCCCCTCTTCTCCTATCTGCTTGTCGTTTCCTGCCGACCTTTTACTTGTTTTGGATCTTTCTTTGTACTTCTTCTATTTTGACGCCCGGGTGCTTGAGGAGGCATACTCTTGCCCCCGTAGAACTGTTGCACCCAACGTCTCGAGCGAGGGGAACTTTTTATTGTCAATCCCCCTTTCGTCGCTGAACCCGATCTCGACGGACTAACGGTTCTTAAGGTGGCGTTTGTGGGGCATATACTCACGACGCACCCCTAGGGGGCCCCGGCATGATCGGCGATAGCTTCCTGTTGGGTGTCCTACCTCTAATTGTGGCTCCATGGTGGGTATGGGGGCACATTCGTGGATGAATTTCTTTCTCTTCGTCTCTATGTCGATAAATGTTTCCGTTGTACCCTCTCAGGCTCGTGGGGTGGGCGACCAAGCCCCCGAGTCGGCCTGTATTGGAAGACCAGGCTCTGTAGCTCCTGCTGCGTTGGGCCCCGACCTTGCTCCTCCTTTGACCATCCTGACTTCTTCCCCCAGCTCCCCTCCCTCCTCTGTGGTTGGGTCGAGCCTCCAGCCCCCAGTGGTGACCACTTCGTCCCCTGGTGCGGCTAAGTCTCGTTGTGACTACTGCGCCTTTTAACCCCTCTCTGGGGGTTCTCAACGCCGTTCGCGCCCCGGCCGCACTCGCTCGATTCCTTCCCGTACTGCCGCGTATCAGGCCTTGTTTGGTCCCGCTTCCTGGGCCAAATACTTTGATCTCCTCCCTCTTGATTCTGCGCTTCCTGACGATTTCTCCCTCCATCGGCATCTTGTTGATTCCGTGGATGCGTCTGTTACTTTCAACCCCACTCGTCTCGGTACATGTGTCGTTGCTGCTCCATCTCAGGATGCAGCTTCCCGCTTGGCAGCCTTGTCTTGCCTTGGCGAGATCCCTGTTCGGGTCTCCAAGAATGTTCAGATGAATGCCAGTGTTGGCACTATTCTCCTCCCGCCCCATGTTGCAACCGGTGTTCGGAATCTGCAGGATTGCCACGATGATATTCGGCATATCCTTGATGCCCAAGGCCATTCTGTCCTCCAGGTTGACTCGTTTACTCGTCCCCCTCGTGGTCGTCGCCGTCAACCCCTTCGTGTTGTGAAGATCACCTTTGATGGTAGGACCCTTCCATCCTCTGTCATTCTTGCTGGTGCTAGGTGCTCTGTCCAGGAGTATATTCCTTCTCCAAAGCTATGTAACAAGTGCTGGAGGTTTGGGCATGGTGCCCTCCGCTGCTCTGGGACTGTCTCTCTCTGTCCTTTGTGTGGGGGTGAAGGTCACTCTAAGTCGGAGTGCACTTCTCCCCAAGCTCGCTGCCTCAACTGCGGTGAGAGGCCCATCCTACCTTCTCCTGTGCCTGTATCCATTACAAGCTTGAGGCGGCCGTCCTCAACTTGAAGCACCGGGAGCGTTTATCTTTTCCTGAGGTGAGGCGCCAGGTTCGCCGGCTCCCGCCTTATGCTAACGTCTCTTATCCTCTCGTGTTGCGCTCTTCCTCTCCTCGTCCTTCCCTTCTTCCACAGACTCACAACCGTTTCCAGGCCTTGGACCCTGATATGCCCACTGCCTCCGCCTCTGTTCCTTTGAGTTCTGTCCCGAAGGGTCCCCCTCCTGGTCCTCTGTCTGGGGTTCCATTTCTTTATACCCGGTCTGTCATGTCTCCTGTGTCTTCTTCCTCGTCTCCCTCCGATCCTCCTTCCCATCCTCTTCCTCCTTCTATTGGCTCTCCCCGCCGCCTGTCGGTGCAGGCGGATGTCCATCGCTTTCCTAACGGCCGTCGTGTGTGCTCTCGTTCAGCTTCTCCTATTGAGACACTGGAATCCGTTGCCCGGTACGTAGTTGCTGGGACGTCGGCCTCTTTAAGTCAGAATCGTAAGCCTGGCTCTTCTCCTTCCTCCTCCCAGGCGGGTAAGAAGGTTTCGCTTTCTTCCTCGGCCCCTACTTCTGCCTCTCTCGCTCCTTCCCCTCCCATTTCGGTGGTTGCGCCCCCTGTTCCTGCTATGGAGGTTTCTTTAGCCCCCGCTTCCCTCTCGGTTGCTGCCCTTGCTGAGGTGCGCTCCTCTCTTCCTGCTGCTGTCCTTGCCTGCTCCCCTCCGTTGTCTCCTCCTCTTCCTCCTCTGGACCCCGCCTGCCCACCTCTGGTCTGTTCTCCCGCCTCCTTCCCTCCGTCTTTGCTCAGTTTACCCATGCCCCCTAACCCTGACTTTGCTGACCCTGATCCCGACCCTGATATTCTTTAACGTGCTCTGTTGCTCTTTCGCCTTTGTTTCTTCCTTGTCCTCTGTTTTTGTACTTTCTCTTCTCGTCGATGTCTATTCTTCAATGGAACGTTCGAGGTTATTACGCCAATTTCCTCGAACTCCAACTTCTGATTTCGCGGTTTTCGCCCCTTTGTGTCTGTCTCCAGGAGCCGATGCTTGGTGCTCGTCCTGGTCGTTTTCGTGGCTATTCCTTTCTCTCTCCCCCCCCCTTCTAATTCTTCTGCTCTCTTGATTCGTGCTGATGTTCCCTTTGTTCCTTTACTTTTTCCTTCGCCTCTCCAATGTTCTGCTGTTCGTATCTTTGTGGGGAAATGGTACACAGTTTGTTCCATTTATCTCCCCCCGAGTGTCCCGCTTTCTCTTCCTGATTTGAAACACCTCCTAGACTCCTTGCCGGAGCCTGTGCTCCTGCTGGGTGTCTTCAATTGTCGTCATTCTCTTTGGGGTGATGTTCTGACGAATACCTGGGGTCGCCTTCTTGAGCCGTTTCTCCTCTCTTCTTCCCTGTCTCTTTTGAATTCTGGTGAGCCCACTCATTTGGACTCTCGGACTCGCACCCTTTCTTGTCTTGATCTTTCTCTCTGCTCTTCTTCTCTTTACTTAGATTTCACGTGGCAGGTTCTTGATGACCTCCAAGGAAGTGATCATTTCCCCATCTTTGTTTCCTTTTTCTCTTTTCGCCCTTCCCTCTCTTTCCCTAGGTGGCAGTTTGCTAAGGCGGACTGGACCCTATTTACCCTCAGTGCTACTCTCTCTGACCTCTCCCTTCTGCCTCTCTCTCGCGCTCTCCTCCTTTTTCATGACACTGTCTTCAACGCTGCCTTCCGCTCTATTCCTTGCTCTTCCTCTCGGGGTCCGCGGAAGTGCGTTCCCTGGTGGAATGCGGACTGTGCTCGGGCTGTCCGCTGTAAGCGTGCAGCCTGGAAGAGGCACCGCCGTAGGCAGACGACCGATTCTTTTCTTTTCTTTCAGAAAGTGAGTGCGGTGGCCCGTAGGGCCATCTGTACGGCTAAACGTGAATGTTGGGCATCTTATGTCTCAACAACTACGTCCGAAACTCCTCTGCCCCAGATCTGGAAGCGTATCCGCAAGATAGCCGGTAAGTTCGTTCCCGATGTTTCACCGGTCCTTCACCTCCATGATACTCTTGTGGCGGACCCGTTGCAGGTTGCTTCAGTACTGGGTTCCCACTTTTCTTCTGTTAGCTCTGGTCTTCATCTTCCCCAATCTTTCCTTCTTCATAAACCTGTCCTTGAGGTTCGTCTTTTAGATTTCTGCACTCGTCTTCAGCTTCCCTATAATGATCCCTTCTCTCTCTCTGAACTTCGTTCTGCCCTGGCCCTCTGCGGTTCTACGGCGGCGGGATCCGATGGTATTCATTATGAGATGCTTCGCCATCTCCCTCCGTGCACGTCTCAGTATTTACTGAGTCTGTATAATCGGATCTGGGAGTCGTCGTCAGTCCCTGAGGACTGGCTCGATGCCGTTGTCCTCCCTGTTCGCAAACCGGGGTCTCTGGGTACTTCCCCTAAGGACTTTCGCCCTATTGCCCTCACAAGTTGTGTCTGCAAACTCTTTGAACGTATGGTTAACGTTCGTCTGATGTGGTTCCTGGAACACCATCACCTCCTCTCCCCTTCTCAATTTGGTTTCCGCAAGTGCCGCAGCACGACAGATGTCCTGGTGAACTTGGAGGTCTATATTCGTACTGCTTTTGCTGCGAAGACCTCCGTTGTTGCCGTCCTTTTTGAACTGGAAAAGGCTAACGACACCACTTGGCGGTATCATATTCTATCTCAACTTCATTCTTTTGGCCTTTGTAGTCATCTCCCTCTCTTTCTCTGCAGCTTCCTCTCTCGTCGTTCCTTTCGGGTGCGCCTTGGTACCGCTCTCTCTGCCTCTTTTCAGCAATGCGAAGGTGTGCCCCAGGGTAGTGTTCTGAGCACTACTCTTTTTCTAGTTGCCCTCAATGGTCTTCTTTCCTCTCTTCCTTCAGGTGTCTTCTCTGCTCTTTATGTCGATGATCTGACCCTTTGCTCTCAGGGTGATGATTCGCCTCTCCTTCAGAGCCGGCTTTAACTTGCAATTGAAGCCGTGTCGTCTTGGGCCACCGATCATGGCTTCAAGTTCTCTCCTCCTAAGACTTGTGCCATGACTTTTACGCGGAAACGGGTCGTTCTTCGTCCCTCTTTGTCACTTTATGGTCATCCCCTTGAGTACAAAGATTCCGCGAAGCTTTTGGGGTTATTCCTTGACACTCGTTTGTCTTGGTCTCCCCATATCTCTTACCTCCGTGTTGAGTGCTCTAAGGCCCTTACCCTCCTTTGGGTCTTGTCCCATACTTCTTGGGGGGCAGATAGGTGCACTCTCCTTGCTTTACATTCCTCTCTCGTCCTGTCTAAGCTCGATTATGGTTGCCCTGCTTACTCGTCTTCTTCTCCTTCTACTCTTCGCCGTCTTGATGCTTTGCACCATACTGGGTTGCGCCTCAGTTCTGGTGCCTTTGCGTTGACTCCCGTCCTTAGCTTGTATGTTGACACTGGCTTCCTGTCTCTCCAAAACCGCCGTGATCGCTACTGTCTTCGCTATCTTGCGCTGTCCTTACAACATCCTTCCTCTCGCCTCTGTCGTGCTTTAACTTTTACCCCTCCTGCGGTTCCTGTTCCTCTTCACCACCTCCCTCTTTCTGTCCGGTTATCTCGCCTACAGGACTCTCTTTCCGTTCGTATTTCTAATGTTTCTCCTCGTGTTGTTCCTTCTTTGCCCCCGTGGAGAGTCCCTCTTCCGCGCTTTTGTACATCCTTGACCCATATCACTAAAGCTTTTACCCCTCCTACGGTTCTAAAACGCCTTTTCCTTGAGCACTTTTCTTCTCACTCCCGCTCCGTTTCTGTCTTTACCGATGGGTCTAAGTCTGCGGACGGTGTTGGCTACTCTGTTGTTTTTCCTGATCGCACTTATATGTGTCCTTACCTCCAGAGACTAGCATCTTTACAGCGGAGCTTTATGTTATTCTCTATGCTCTTCATCTCCTGCTTTCTCGTTGTCAGTCTTCCTTTGTAGTTGTTGTTGACTCTCGTAGTGCCCTCATAGCTCTCTGGTTCTTTAATCCGGTTCATCCAGTAGTTGTCGAGATCCAGCATTGGCTGTTTCTTGTTCACAGTAAATTTAAGTCGGTTGAGTTTTGTTGGGTTCCCAGCCATATTGGTGTGTCTTTAAATGAATGTGCGGATGCTGCCGCCAAGGAAGCTGTCCGCTCTTGTCCCATCTCTCGTAAAGGTATTCCATATTCCGACTTTTACCCGGTTATCCATTCACCATCCTTACCCGTTGGCAGGCTTCTTGGTCGTCTGTTACTGGTAACATACTACTTACTCTTAAATGTTGTGTTTCCTCGTGGCCGTCCTTCTACCACTGTAACCGGCGATGGGAAACAGCTCTGGCGAGGTTGCGTATTGGCCATACTCGCTTAACCCATGGTCACTTGATGGAGCGCCGCCCAGCTCCTTATTGTCCTAGTTGCATTGTCCCTCTTACGGTCGTGCATGTCCTTCTTGAATGTCCTGACTTCCAGGACGAGCGTGTGTCTTGCTTTCCGACCGCCCCTCGCGGTCACCTGTCCCTCAATAGAATTCTTGGTGACTCGGATACTTTTGATATCGTTCGCCTTATGCGTTTTTGTTCTCGTATTGGCATCCTTGGTGATATTTAGCGCCCTCTGATTATTTTGTGCATTTGATGGTGCTACATAGCCTTCCCGGTTTGGTGCCTTCTTTTGATAATTACTTACTTACTTGTTCATCATGGGGGACTACAATCATGGAAGGATAGACTGGAAGAACAAGGAACCGCACAGAGGAGAGGATACATGGAGAGCCAAACTAGTGGAGGTGGTGACAAGAAACTTTCTTAGCCAACATGTCAGAAAACCCACTGGGATGAGGGGAAACGATGAACCAGCGAGACTCGACCTAGTCTTCACTCTGAATGACTCCAACATAAGGGAAATTTACTTCGAGGCCCCAGTAGGAATGAGCGATCACAGTGTACTGACGTTTGAGTATCTGGTCGAATAAGGGCTAAAGTACTCGTGAAAGGGAACTGAAAGCAAAAGGCTAGCATTCTGTAAGGGAAATTACGAGGAGATAAGAAAATTCCTAATGGATATAATATGGGAATCAGAGCTAAGGGAAAAGACAGCCTAAGACAAGATGGAATATATCACACAAAAGTGCAAGGAGGCAGCAGAAAAGTTTATCCCGGCCTTAAAGGTAAAAAATTAAATGCAGATGAGAAAGAAAAAAGAAAAAAAAGAAATGAGGTTTAATCAGAGATAGAAGCTAGCTAAGCAACAAAGTAAAGGAGCATAGAGAAACTATAGAAATAACAGGACACTTGGGAGCAAAGAAGGTTACCAGAGAGCCAGGAATGAATATGTCAGGGTGAGAAGAGAGGCAGAAGGGCAATATGAACACGACATAGCAAGCAAAGCTAAGACCCAACTCAAATTGCTGCACAGCCACATCAGGAGAAAGACAACAGTGAAGGAACAGGTAATAAAACTGAAGATAGGGGCAGACAGATTCACTACAAACGACAAAGAAGTGTGCGAGGAACTCAAGTTGAAATTCCAGGAAGTCTTCACATTAGAGCAAGGAGAAATTCCAGAGATAAGAGAAGGAATAATTAACCAGGCACCACTAGAGGAATTTGAGATTACCAGTGGAGATGTAAGGAACCTTTGCTAGAGTTGGATGTAACAAAGGCTATAGGCCCGGATGGAATATCACCATGGATACTAAGGGAAGGAGCAGAAGCTCCGTGCCTGCCACTCTCCATGGTGGCATACAAATCACCGGTAACAGGTGAACTGCCAGAAATTTGGAAGGCGGCAAACATAGTCCTGAGATACTAGAAGGGGGGTAGACAGGAAGCACCTGAACTACAGGCCAGAGTCCCTAACTTGCATACCATGCAAGCTAATGGAGACAATTGTGCAAAAAAAGCTAGTCGAACATCTGGAGCGAAGGAACTTTGTGTCACTACACCAACATGGTTTCAGGGATGGGAAGTCATGCCTCACAGGATTAATTGAATTCTACGATCAGGCAACAAGAATCAGACAAGAAAGCTACGGTGGGCAGACTGCATATTTTTGGATTGCCAGAAAGCCTTTGACACAGTGCCACACCAGAGACTAGTGCAAAAGCTAGAGATGCAGGAAGGAGTTAAAATTAAGGCTCCGTTGGATTAAGGAGTACCTATGTAACAGAAGGCAGCAAGTCACTGTGCAGGGTGAGGTCTCAGATTGGCGAGACGTCACCAGTGGGGTCCCGCAGGGTTCATTCCTTGGACCAATACTGTTTCTTATATAAGTAAATGATCTTCCAGATGGTATAGAATCATTCCTCTTATTGTTTGCTGATGATGCAAAAATTATGATTTAGACACAAGATTTGGACGTAAGAAAGATCTAGGAGAGCCCGGATGGAATCTCACCATGGATTCTAAAGGAAGGAGCAGAAGCTCTGTGCCTACCACTTTCCATGGTGTACAACAAGTCACTGGTAACAGGTGAACTGCCAAAAAATTGGAAGACGCCCAATGTAGTCCCAATATACAAGAAGGGTGATAGGCAGGAGGCACTAAACTACAGGCCAGTATCCCTAACTTGCATTCCACGCAAGATGATGGAAAAGATTGTGCGAAAAAAGCTAGTGGAACATCTGGAGAGGAAGAACTTTGTAACACAACATCAGCATTGGTTCAGACATGGCAAATCATGCCTAACAGGATTAATTGAGTTCTATGACCAGGCAAGAGAGAGAGAGAGGGCTGGGCAGACTGCATATTTCTGGACTGCCAGAAAGCTTTAAACACAGTACCACATAAGAGACTAGTGCACAAACTGGAGATGCAGGCGGATGGGAAAGGGAAAGTACTCCACTGGATAAGAGAGTACCTAAGCAACAGGACACAGCGAGTCACCGTGAGGGGTGAGGTCTCGGAATGGCGGGGAGTCACCAGTGGAGTCCCACAGTGATCAGTCCTTGGACCTATACTGTTTCGGATATACGTAAATGATCTCCCAGAAGGAATTGACTCGTTCCTCTCGATGTTTGCTGATGATGCAAAAATTATGAGGAGGATCAGGACAGAGGAGGATAGTATGAGGCTACAAGATGACCTAGACAAACTGAAGGAATGGTCTGACAAATGGCTACTAAAGTTCAACCCAAGTAAATGTAAGGTAATAAAACTATGAGGAGGAACTAGGAGGCCAGTCACTAGATACCGAATGAGAGACGAAGTCCTTCACGAAACGGACAGAGAGAAAGATCTGGGAGTTGATATCACGCCAAACCTGTCTCCCGAAGCCCACATCAAAAGATTAACATCAGCGGCCTATGCGAGGCTGGCTAACATCAGAACTGCTTTAAGAAACCTGTGTAAGGAATCTTTCAGAACCTTGTATACCACGTATGTAAGGCTATCCTGGAGTATGCAGCCCCAGCTTGGAGCCATATCTAGTCAAGCACAAGATGAAGCTGAAAAAGTTCAGAGGTATGCCACTAGGGTAGTGCCTGAACTAAGAGGCATGAGTTATGAGGACAGACTACGTGAACTGCACCTCACGTCGCTGGAAAACAGAAGCGCTAGGGAAGACATGATCACCTCATTCAAAATTCTCAGGGGAATTGACAGGGATTATTTAACACGAGTGGCACACACAAAAGGGGACACAGATGGAAGCTGAGTACCCAAAAGAGCCACAGAGTCATTGGAAAGAACTTTCTCAGTGTCAGAGTAGTTAGTAAATGGAATGCATTAGAAAGTGATGTGGTGGAGGCTGACCCAATACACAGTTTCAAATGTAGATATGATAGAGCCCAGTAGGCTCAGGAACCTATACACCTGTTGATTGACAGTTGAGCGGCGGGACCAAAAAGTCAGAGTTCAACCCTTGCAAGCACAATTAGGTGAGTACAATTCAGTGAGCGCGCGCGCGCATACACACACACACACACACACACACACACACACACACACACACACACACACACACACACACACACACACACACACGAGCCCAAAGAGCCAAAGCTCAACCCCCACAAGAACAATTAGGTGAACACACACACA
Organism: Procambarus clarkii; assembly: GCF_040958095.1. Lineage (NCBI taxonomy): Eukaryota > Metazoa > Arthropoda > Malacostraca > Decapoda > Cambaridae > Procambarus > Procambarus clarkii. Next base: position 6,481,460 of record NC_091207.1, read on the forward strand.
CACACACACAAAGACCAAAGAGCGGGACCGGGACCAAAGAGCCAGAGCTCAACCCCCGCAAGCACAATTAGGTGAGTACAATTAGGTGAGTACACACACAAACAGATGGGGAAGGACAGGAATCATGGTTTAGGGATTCAATCGAACACATGTGGAGTGAATTCATGGAAGGACTGAGGGTTATGAAGGAGACAGTATCCAACCTGCAGGATGAGCTGAAGACAGCAAAGGATGAAATCAAAAGCTTGAAAGAAAATCCTACCAAGCACCAGACGCAAACCATCTAGCAGGGTGATGGTAATTTTCCTGTTGATTGGAATCTTACAATACAACCCTCATATGCAGAGTTGCTTAAAAAGGACCTTGAAGCTAGGTCTGCAGTAAGGGAAGTTGCCATGGAAGTGGCTTCCTCTCAGGAAGCAGCTAGATGTACTAGCCGGCTGATAGAGAGAAAAAGAGCAGTAATATTAGCAGGCATTAAGGAGCAAACAGGGACCAGCCTAAGGGGTGGAGAGACAAAGACAAAAACATAGTTACCGAGATCCTTAAAGAGGTAAGGATGGAGGGAACTGACCAAAATGTTGAAAAAGTTTTCAGGCTTGGAAAATACAACAAGGACAGAGACCGAATGATAAAGGTGGTATTCATGAGCGAGAACACGAAAAAGGAACTGCTAGTAAGGAAGAACGGTCTAGCAAATGTACAGAAGTTCAAAAAAGTATTCCTGCAGAGGGATATGACAAGGGAAGAGAGAAGGCAGGCAGCAGATGCAAGGAAGGAGTGCAGGGAGAGAGAAAGGAATAAGAGAACCACAACCCCGAACCCTACAATCCCAAAGGGGAGTGGGGAACCCTCCTCAAACAGTGCAACAGCCACAGGAAGTGGAGCACCACCCCCACATTCTACCCAACAGACACCCTACCTGCCCCATCCCATGACAGCCCCCACTAACTACCCATCTAGGGCACCTTCCTCCCAACCCATCCCCTCCTCCCACTCACCCCTCTCCCCAGGACCTTCTTTTTCTCCCAACCACTAAGCCCTCCCTACAACCACATGCCTTCCTGTCTCTCCCACCCCCAAGCCCTCTGTTCTCCACCACCCCCCGAAGCCCCCACTCTCCCCACCCCACCTAAGCCCTCGACCCCTCTCCACTACTTCCCTAAACCCTCCCCTCTTCCTCACCCACCTCAGCCTTCCCTTTCCCCTCACGTCCCCCAAGCCCTCCCCCTTTTTCTGCCCCCCCTCCATGCACCCCCTTCTCCCCCATCCCCCAAAGCCCTCCCCCTTTTTCTGCCCCCCCCCCAAGCCTCCCTGTCTCCCACACACCCGAACCCTCCCCCTCTCACCTCCCAACCCTCCCCCTCTCACTCTCCCCCACAACCATCCCCCTCTCACCCACCCCCCTACCCTCCCCATCTCCCCCATCCCCCCAAGCTCTTCCTCATCCGCCAGTCACCCCGTACCAGATCCTCCCAGCTCCCGCTCACCCCAGATCCCACAGGTCCCCCCCCCCCAAGAGGAGAAGCAGAAGAGAGTCAGTTTCAGGGTAATGTACTAAAACACAGATGGGATCACAAGCAAGGCAAGTGAACTAAGGGAAAGAGCACAAGAAGTGAACCCAGATATAATTGGACTCACTGAAACAAAACTCTCAGGAATCATAACGAATGCCATGTTTCCCGAGGAGTACACAGTTTTCAAGGAGATGGCTATCCCGGGCTGTGAGTGTTTTAGAAACTACATAACAGGCACCATGACAATGGGAGGACCAAGAATAGTAGTAGCAGTAATATATAACCCTCTACCAAATGACAGAAGACCCAGTCAAGTGTATGACAACAACTACATGGCAGTTAACACTATAATGGAGAGGGCAGCCTCTGCTGCCTGCAGAAATAGATCCCACCTGCTCATCATGGCGGACTTCAATCATGGAAGGATTGACTGGAAGAACAAGGAACCGCATGGAGGCGAGAATACGAGGAGAGCCAAACTATTGGAGGTGGTGACTAGAAACTTCTTAACCCAGCATGTCAGAGAACCCACAAGGATGAGAGGAAATGACGAACCAGCGAGACTCGACCTAGTCTTCACTCTGAACGACTCTGACATAAGAGAAAGTGGTTTTGAGACTCCAGTAGGAATGAGCGACCACAGTGTACTGGCGTTTGAGTACCTGATTGAAGAAGCGTTATTGAACTCGAGGAGGGGTACTGAAAACAAAAGGCTGGCATTCCAAAAGGGAAACTATGAGGAGATAAGAAAATTCCTAACAGATATATCATGGGTAACAGAGGTCAGGGTAAAAACGGCCCAAGACATGATGGACTACATCACGCAGAAGTGCAAGGAAGCAGCAAACAAGTTTGTCCCAGTCAAAAAGGAAAACAGTGAAATGAAGATGAGAAACCCATAGTTTAATCAGAGATGTAGGCTAGCTAAGCCGCAAAGTAAAAGGGCGTTATCTTGAGATGATTTCGGGGCTTTTTAGTGTCCCCGCAGCCCGGTCCTCGACCAGGCCTCCACCCCCAGGAAGCAGCTCGTGAGAGCTGACTAACACCCAGGTACCTGTTTTACTGCTAGGTAACAGGGGTATAGGGTGAAAGAAACTCTGCCAATGTTTCTCGCCGGCACCTGGGATCGAACCCAGGACCACAGGATCACAAGCTCAGCGTGCTGTCCGCTCGGCCGACCGGCTCCCCGACCGGCGTGGAGAAACTATAGGAATAAAAGGACACTTGAGAGCAGAGAGAGAGAGAGATGCCAGAGTGCCAGGAATGAATATGTCAGAATGAGAAGAGAAGCAGAAAGACAATACGAAAATGACATCACAAGCAAGGCAAAGACTCAGCCTAAATTGCTGCACAGCCACATCAGGAGAAAAACAACAGTAAAGGGACAGGTTATGAAATTAAGGATAGGGGTAGAAAGATTCACTACAAACGACAAGGAAGTGTGTGAGGAACTGAATAAGAAATTCCTGGAGGTCTTCACCTTAGAGCAAGGAGAAATTCCAGAGATAAGAGAGGGAATAGTTAACCAGGAACCACTGGAAAAGTTTGAGATTACCAGCGGGGAAGTAAGGAAGTTTTTACTAGAGTTGGATGTGACAAAGGCTATAGGCCCAGATGGAATCTCCCCTTGGATACTAAAGGAATGAGCAGAAGAACTGTGCCTGCCACTCTCCATAGTGTATGAGAAATCACTGGCAACAGGGGAACTGCCAGAAATTTGGATAGCAGCTAACGTAGTCTGGATACACAAGAAAGGGGATAGACAGGAGGCACTGAACTACAGGCCAGTGTTCCTAACCTGCATACCATGCAAGCTGATGGAGAAGATTGTGCGATGAAAGCTATTGGAACATCTGGAGCGAAAGAACTTTGTACCACAGCATCAACATGGCTTCAGGGATGGCAAGTCCTGCCTCACAGGGTTACTTGAATTCTATGACCAGGCAACAAAAATAAGGCAAGAAAGAGAAAGGTGGGCAGACTGCATATTTTTGGATTGCCAGAAAGCCTTTGATACAGTACCACACAAGAGGCTAGAGAAAAAGCTGGAGATGCAGGCTGGACTGAAAGGGAAGGTACGCCATTGGATAAAGGAGTATCTACGCAACAGGAGACAACGAGTCAATGTGAGGGGTGAGTTCTCAGATTGGCGAGATGTTACAAGTGGAGTCCCGCAGGGGTCAGTCCTTGGATCTATACTGTTTCTGATATATGTAAATGATCTCCCAGAGGGTATAGACTCGTTTCTCTCAATGTTTACTGACGATGCAAAAATTATGAGGATGATTGAAACAGAGGATGATAGTAGGAGGCTACAAGATGACCTAGACAGACTGAGTGAGTGGTCCAACAAATGGCTGTTAACGTTCAGCCCGAGTAAAAGCAAAGTAATAACTCGAGGCGGTGGAAACAGGAGGCCAGACACAGGATACAAAATAGGAGATGAAGTACTTAATGAAACGGACAGAGAGAGAGAGATCTAGGAGTCGATATCACACCAAACCTGTCTCCTGAAGCCCACATAAAAAAAAATAACGTCTGCGGCATATGCGAGTCTGGCTAACATCAGAACTGCCCTCAGGAACCTGTGTAAGGAATCATTCAGAATCAGGAATACCACATATTTAAAACCAATCCTGGAGTATGCAGCCCCAGCATGGATCCCGTACTTCTGTCAAGCACAAGACGAAGCTGGAAAAAGTTCAAAGGTATGCCACTAGACTAGTCCCAGAACTAAGAGGCATGAGTTACGAGGAAAGGATGCGGGAAATGCACCTTACGACACTAGAAGACAGAAGAGAAAGGGGAGACATGGTCACTACCTAAAGAATCCTCAGGGGGAATCGACTGGGTAGAGAAGAATAAACTATTCAACACTGGTGGTACGCGAACAAGGAGACACAGGTGGAAACTAAGTAACGACATGAGCCACAGGGACGTTAGAAAGAACTTATTCAATGTCAGAGTAGTTAATTAACAGATGGAATGCATTAGGCAGTGATGTGGTGGAGGCTGACTCCATACAAATGTTTCAAATGACAGAGCCCAGTAGGCACAGGAATCTGTACACCAGTTGATTGACAGTTGAGAGGCGGGACCAAAGAGTCAAAGATCAACCCCCCACAAGTACAAATAGGTGAGTACATATAGGTGAGTACACAGTTGAGAGGCGGGACCAAAGAGCCAGAGCTCAACCCCCGCAAACACATCTAGGTGAGTACACACACGAACACGTATCCACACACACACACACACACGCACACACACACACACACACACACACACACACACACACACACACACACACACACACACACACACACACACACACACACACACACACACACACACACACACACACACACTTACACTCACACACGTGCACAAACATATTCACATACACATACACACACCGGCCGGCCGAGCGGCCAGCACACTGGACGTGTAATCCTGTGGTCCCAGGTTCGATCCCGGGCGCCGGCGAGAAACAATAGGCAGAGTTTCTTTCACCCTGTGCCCCTGTTACCTAGCAGTAAATAGGTACCTGGGAGTTAGTCAGCTGTCACGGGCTGCTTCCTGGTGTGTGAGGGGGGGAAATAAATAGTAGTAGTAGAAACAGTTGATTGACAGTTGAGAGGTGGGCCGAAAGAGCAGAACTCAATCCCCGCAAGCACAACTAGGTGAATACACACACATGCACATGCACTCACACACACACACAAACACAGACACACACACACACATGCACATGTATGCAAACACGCACACAAACACACACACGCACAAACACACACACACAAACACACACACACACACACACACACACACACACACACACACACACACACACACACACACACATATATGCATATATGTACAGGTTTCAGGAACCTGTACGGTTGAGAGGCGGGACCAAAGAGCCAGAGCTCAACCCCCGCAAGCACAATTAGGTGAGTACATGCTCACAAAAACACACATTTAAGCGCAATATACAAACACTCCAAACAGCCAGAGCTCAATCCCCGAAAAGCACAACTAGGTGAATGCACACACACACACAAACTCACATTAGGTAATTAATACTTAATTTAAATTATAAATGCTATAAAACATCACTTATGCATTTGCTTAAAATGTCTACGATTTCATTAACTGAAATTTACATATATTATACGTACAAAAGACGACTTTATGTAAATAGTTATGGTGTCACCATTCTGCTACCAAATGAAAACGCCAGAAAACGTTATATGTTTGCCGAGGACGAATCAGACCAACAAAAGCTCCTTTATTCTGTCGTTATCTCATCACGTGATTTTCCCCCTAAAAAACTGATGGAGAGGACTATGCTGCCGCCGTGATCCAGGAATTGCATGATAAAAGGAATTATGCAATTCAAGCAAGAGACATCAAATCAGTATATTGAGTGGGTACCAAAACATCTGGTGTAAATAACAGAAGAATTCGTGTGAAATTAGATAGGTGCTCCTGCAAGTCAGACCTTATCAGAGCTGCAGTCTCTAGTAATACCTCTGTTTATGTGAATGAATGTGAATGTCTATTTATGTGAATGTCTGACTAGAAACAGACAAAGTCTCGACTTTAAACTGCATAGAATCCGTAAAAATTCCAATGGGTCAATCAAACATTGTTTTGTGATGGATGGTAAAATTCTAGCTATGAAGACTGACGCTGGGAAAACCTATGAAATAACCTGAGGCATACCTCAGGTCTTTCCTCAAAGACTCTGGGACAATAGCTGAATAACCAGAATATAAATTAAAGTTTTATCTAACAACCAAAGTATACTACAGCTCTGCTTTTCCTTTCAAAAGGTTTTTAAATTTTACATTTTGTTTTGTGTTTTTTGTTATTATTTTTCTCGTGTTTATACTATTTTATATTGTTCACTTTTTTTATTTGACACTGTATTGTTATTTGCTATTACTGTCTCAATTCAGTGATCTTCATTTTACTTTATTTGTTTCTATTATATGTGTATTTGCATTTGTTTTAATTTTAACCAGAATTATTTTATATTTTTTACAGATTTAGTATTTTACTGCTCTGTAATTGCTTACCTTATTGTACCCCCTCCGTGGTGCCTCCTTGCCGTGGTGAGGGGCTCACGTACACCTCCCTGGGACCGGTGTGGGTTGCCTGCGCCCCCCTCTCCTGCCCCTTCTTTGGGTGGTGGACGTGCTGAAGGGTACCATGTAGGGGCCTTGTGAGCCATCGGACCACCTGCTGGAGGGGTCGCCTGTGAGAGGCCGCCCTGAGTGGATGGTTGGGTGTCCAGGCTGGGGCGATAGGGGATATGTGGTCTTAGCACCGGTGTGGGACAATGAACGAAGTAGTTGGACTCCCCCTGTTGAAAAGGGGGAGCACCGCTGGGGACATACATACATTGCTTTGTATGTCCTTCCTATCAAAGCCTTCCTGCTTTGGCCCATGCTCGGCCTCCCTGGCTGCCCTGGTAGGTGGTATCCCTTGGTTCCAGGTCCCATTCTTTAGATATTGGTTTGCTGCATGGATGACGACTTGACTTCTCTTACCCAGGCTTATGGGGTGGGCGACCAGGTCCCTGAGTCGGACCGTCCTGGAAGACCGGGATCTGTAGCCCCCACTACAGGACCCGGTTTAGGCCCAGACCGGACTCTTCCTCCCTGCTCCCCTCCCTCCTCTGTGGTTGAGTCGAGCCCCAAGCCTGCTGTGGTGACCGTCTCGTCCCCTTGCACGGCTCCATCTCTTCTTGTGACTACTGCACCTTTTGACCCGTCTCTCTCTAAAGGTTCTCATCGCCGTCCCTGCCACGGCCGTTCTCGTATGCTCCCTTCCCATCCTAATTCGTTCCATACTTTGTTTGGTCCTGCTACGTGGACTAAGTACTTTGACCTCCATCCTTTGGATTCAACTCCTCCTGACGATTTTTCCCTTCAAAGGCATCTTGTCGTTTCCGTAGATGCCTCTGTCACCTTCAACCCAACCCGTCTTGGTACCCATGTCGTTGCTGCTCCTTCTCAGGATGCGGCCACCCGCTTGGCCGCCTTATCCTTATCCTGTGAGACTCCTGTTCGGGTCTCGAAGAACGCTTGGTTGAATGCCAGTGTTGGCACTGTTCTCCTCCCGCACCATGTTGCGACCGTTGTCAGGAATCTCAAGGACTGCCACGAGGATATCAAGCATATCCTCGAGGCCCAGGGGTCATTCTGTCCTCCAGGTGGATACGTTTACTCGTCCCCCTTCGTGGTCATCGCCGTCTGCCCCTTCGGGTTGTGAAGATTACCTTTGATGGTAAGACCCTTCCCCCCTCTGTCATTCTTGCTGGTGCCAGATGCTCCGTTCAGGAGTATATTCCATCTCCTCGGCTCTGCAGTAAGTGCTGGAGGTTTGGGCATGTGCCCTCAAATGCTCTAGTCCTATCACTCTCTGTTCCATGTGTGGAGGTGAGGATCACTCTAAGTTGGAGTGCATTTCTTCCCAGGCCCGCTGCCTCAATTGCGGTGAGGCTCACTGTACCTTCTCCTGTACGTGTATTCGTTACAAACTTAAGGCGGCTATCCTCAACTTGAAGCACCGGGATCATTTGTCTTTTCCTGAGGCTCAGCGCCAAGTTCTCCCCTCTTTCGCTGGCGTCTCCTATGCTCGCGTGGTGCGCTCTTTCTCTCCTCTTCCTTCCCACCTTTCTCAGTCTTACAATCGTTTCCAAGCCTTAGACCCGGACACGCCCACCACCACCTCCCCTGTTTCCCTCCGTTCTGTCCCGGAGGGTCTCCCTCTTGGTTCACTGTCTAGGGCTCCCCTTCTTTCTACCCAGTCTGTCACGTCTCCTGTGTCTTGTTTCTCCTCTCCCTCTGGTCCTCCTTCCTGTCATTCTCCTCCATCTCTTGGCTCTCCACGCCGCCTGACTGTGTTGGCCAATGTCCATTGCTCTCCTGGTGGTTGTGTTGTTCGCTCTCGCTCTTCTTCTCCTATCGAGACGCTGGAGTCTGTTGCCCAGTACATTGCTGCTGGGACGCCTGTCTCTTTGAGTCAGAAGCGGAAACCTGGCTCCTCTCCTTCCTCCTCCCCAGTCGGTAAGAAAGCTTCGCTTTCTTCTTCACCCCCTATCTCTGATTCTATCGTTCCTGCCCCTCCCACTTCGGTGGTGGAGCCCCCTGTTCCTACTGTGGGGGTTTCTTTAGCCCCCGGTTTCATCTCGGTTACTGCCCTTGCTGAGGTGTGCTCCCCTCTTTCTGCCCCTCGTCCTCCTCTTCCTTCTCCTCCTCCAGACCCTGTTCGTCCACCTCTGGTCTGTCCTCCCGCTTCTTTCCCTCCTTCTTTACTCAGTTTACCCATGCCCCCTAACCCTGACTTCGCTGACCCTGCGCTTTTTTAGCATGCTGTGTTCCTTCTTCACCTTTGTTTCTTCTTTGCTCTCTGTTGCTCTCCTCTCTCTCTTTGCCGATGTCTATTCTTCAATGAAACATCCGTGGATTTTACGCCAATTTCCTTGACCTCCAACTTCTCATTTCACAATTTTCGCCCCCTTTGTGTCTGTCTCCAGGATCCGATGCTTGGTGCTCGTCCTGGTTGCTTCCGTGGCTATTCTTTTCTCTCCCCCTTCCCCCCAGCAACAGCTGTGGTCCATAATTCTTCTGCTCTCTTGATTCGCTTTGATGTTCCCTTTGTCCCCTTACTTTTTTCCTCACCTCTCCACTGTTCTGCTGCCCATGTCTTTGTGCGTAGATGGTACACGGTTTGTTCCATTTATCTCCCCCCCCCCATGTCCCACGTTCTCTTCCCGATCTTAAACACCTCCTAGACTCCTTGCCGGAGCCTGTGCTCCTGCTGGGTGATTTCAATTGTCGTCATGCCCTTTGGGGTGATGTGCTGACAAACCCCCGGTGTCGCCTCCTTGAACCTTTCATCCTCTCTTCTTCCCTGTCCCTTCTTAATTCTGGTGAGCCCACTCATTTGGACTCTTGGGCTCGCTCTCTTTCTTGTCTCGATCTTTCTCTGTGCTCGTCATCCCTTTCCTTAGATTTCGGGTGGCGGGTCCTTGATGACCTCCATGGCAGTGACCATTTTCCTATCCTTGTTACTTTTTTCTCTTTTCACCCTCCTCTCTCCTTCCCTAGGTGGCGGTTTGCCGAGGCTAACTGGCGCCTCTTTACTCTCTGTGCTACTATTTCTGACCTCTCCCTCGCGCCCTCCTTCTTTTTCATGACACTGTCTTTGACGCCGCCCTCCACTCTATTCCTCGCTCTTCCTCTCGAGAATGCGAAAATGCGTTCCCTGGTGGAATGTGGACTGTGCTCGGGCTGTCCGCTGTAAGCGTGCAGCCTGGAAGAGACATCGCCACCGGCAGACGGTTGAGTCTTTTCTTTTGTTTCGGAAGGCGAGTGCGGTGGCCCGTAGGACCATCCGTGCGGTGGCCCGTAGGACCATCTGTGTGGCTAATCGTGCTTGATGGGCGTCTTATGTCTCCACCGTTATGTCGGAAAGTCCTCTCCCACTGGTCTGGAAGCGTATTCGCAAGATTGCGGGTAAGATCGTTCCCGATGTCTCACCGGTCCTTCGCCTCCATGGTGCTCTTGTGGCGGACCCGATGCAGGTCGCGACCGAACTGGGTTCCCATTTTTCATGTTAGTTCTGGTTCTCATCTTCCCCAATCCTTCCTTCTTCGTAAGCCTATTCTTGAATCTTGTCCTTTAAATTTCTGTACTTATCTTTGCCTTCCCTATAATGATCCCTTCTCTCTCTCTGAGCTTCAGTCTGCCCTAGCCCTTTGCGGTTCTATGGCAGCGGGCTCCGATGGCATTCATTTTAAAATGCTTCGCCATCTCCCTCCGTGCACGTCTCAGCATTTACTGAGTCTGTACAATCGGGTCTGGAAGTCGTCGTCAGTCCCTGAAGACTGGCTCGATGCTGTTGTTCTCCCTGTTTGGAAACCCAGGGTCATCGGGGGATGACCCGAGGGTCTCTCGGGTCATCCCCCAAGGACTTCCGCCCTATTGTCCTCACGAGTTGTGTCTGCAAACTCTTTGAACGTATGGTTAACGTCCGTTTGATGTGGTTCTTAGAACATTATCACCACCTCTCCCCTTCTCAATTTGGTTTTCGCAAGTGCCGCAGCACAACGGATGTCCTGGTGTACTTGGAGGTCTATATTCGTACTGCTTTTGCTGCGAAGACCTCCGTTGTTGCCGTCCTTTTAGACCTGGAAAAGGCTTACGACACTACCTGGCGGTATCATATTCTGTCTCAACTTCATTCTTTTGGCCTTCGTGGGAATCTACCTCTCTTCCTCCAGAGCTTCCTCTCTCGTCGTTCCTTTCGTGTGCGGCTTGGTACCACTCTCTCTGCCCTTTTTCAGCAGTATGAGTGTGTACCCCAGGGTAGTGTTCTGAGCACTACTCTTTTTCTGGTTGCCCTCAACGGTCTTTTTTCCTCTCTTCCTTCTGGCGTCTTCTCCGCTCTCTATGTTGATGATCTTACCCTTTGCTGTCGGGGTGATGATTCGCCTCTCCTTCAGCTTTTGGGGGTCAGTCTTTGACACTCGTTTGTCTTGGTCAGCCCATATCTCTTACCTCCGAGTTGAATGCTCTAAGGCGCTTAACCTACTTAAGGTTTTGTCCCATACTTCTTGGGGAGCGGATAGGCGCACACTCCTCTATTTGCACTCCTCTCTCGTCCTGTCTAAACTCGATTATGGTTGCCCTGCATACTCGTCTGCTTCTCCTTCTACTCCTCGCCGTCTTGATGCTTTGCACCATACTGGGTTGCGTCTCAGCTCTGGTGCATTTCGTTCAACTCCTGCCCTCAGTTTTTATGTTGACACTGGCTTTCTCTCTCTTCAGGACCGCCGTGATCGCTACTGTCTTCGCTATCTTGCGCGGTTCTTACAACATCCTTTCTCTCGCCTCTGTCGTGCTTTAACTTTTCCTCCTCCTGTAGCTCCTGTTCCTCTTCATCGTCTCCCTCTTTCTGTCCGGTTATCTCACTTGCAGGATTCTCTTTCTGTTCATATTTCTAATGTTTCTCCTCATATTGTTCCTTCCTTGCCTCCGTGGAGAGTCCCCCCCTTCCCAAGTTTTGTACGTCCTTGACTTGTATTACTAAAGCCTTTACCCCTCCTACGATTCTGAAAAGCCTCTTCCTTGAGCACTTTTCTTCGCACTTCCACTCTATTTCCATCTTCACCGATGGGTCTAAGTCTGCGGACGCTGTGGACTACTCATGTTTTTCCTGACCGTACCTATATGTGTCGCCTCCCTTCGGAGGCTAGCGTCTTTACAGCAGAACTTTATGCTATTCTCTATGCTCTCCGTCTCTTGCTTTCTCATTAGCATTCCTCCTTTGTGGTTGTAGTTGACTCTCGTAGTGCCCTCATGGCTCTAGGGTCCTTTAATCCTGTCCATCCGGTGGTCATTGAGATTCAACATTGGCTGTTTCTTATTTCTAGTAAATTTAAATCAGTAGAGTCTTTGCTGGATTCCCAGCCATATTGGTGTCTCTTTCAATGAGCGTGTGGATGCTGCCGCTAAGGAAGCTATCCTTTCTTGTCCCATCTCCCGTAAAGGTATTCATTATTCTGACTTTTATTCTGTTATTCATTTCTCCGGCCTTGCCCGTTGGCAGGGTTGTTGGTCCTCTGTAGTTAGTAACAAGCTGCGTATTCTCAAACGTAGTGTGTCCCCGTGGCCTTCCTCCTACCACCGAAACCGGCAGTGGGAAACTGCTTTGGCATGGCTACGGGTTGGCCATACTCGCTTAACCCACGGTCACTTAATGGAGCGCTGCCCTGCTCCTTATTGTCCATATTGCGTTGTCCCTCTTACAGTTGTGCATATCCTTGTTGAATGTCCTGACTTCCAGGACGAGCGTGTGTCTTGCCTTCCGACCGTCCCTCGTGGTCACTTGTCCCTCGATAGAATTCTAGGTGACTCGGATACTTTTGATATCGTTCGCCTTATGCGTTTTCGTTCTCGTATTGGCATTCTTGGTGATATTTAGCGCCCTCTGATTATTTCGCACTTTGATGGTGCTACATAGCCTTCCCGGTTTGGTGCCTTCTTTTGATAATTACCTTACCTTACCTTATTGTACCTTGACTCCATTGCATTCACATGCAAGCTGATATTGATCCTGAACAAAATCTTCTGTCACAAATTTACAATATCCAGCTAATTTACCATCACTACTGTAGGTATTACACAGCACACCAGGCAAAAAAACAAACTCTAAAATAACACTTGCTTATCAGTTTTCAACCAAAATGTCAGATCACTTGGTAAACATTTTGATGATATAAATGATATAACTCACCGCCCTAGGTACAAAACTATCGTTCTTTACTTTTAACAGAAACCTGGCTAAGCAAAGACCATACCCAACTTTACAACTTAGCTGGTTATAAAGCCATTCACAACTGAAGGCCTAACGAAAAAGAAGGTGGCACAGCTATATATTACCAAGATACCTTCATTTGCAGTAGTGTCATTAGTGATAGAGATGACTACTGTGAATATACCTTTGCTCAATTCTAGATTTAATCCCTTAAATCCTCCTTGACTATTTGGAGCCATCATTAGATTTCCCAATGCAAACATAGCTGCATTCTCAGATAACCTGAGGAATCTTATCATAAACAACAACCTCAAAAAAAATCACATCATTTTGGGAGGTGAATTCAATATTATGTAACCAATTATGTTCATTCAACAATTCAAAATTTATGAGAATTCAAGGCTAAATTTAATAAGAATTCAACAATTATGTAACCATATGGAGCACCTTAAACGAGCTGCCGGCTCTTGTTCCGACTTCAAGTGCTTCGCTGATAACCCATGGCTCAAGTTATTAACCCAGATGCATGAAGACCAAATATCAGTAATCGAAGAGCAGTTAGCCATAATACGGAACCTACAAGTTGAAGCTAAAGCCATGCTCAAGAATAATCAAGATCTGTCTACCAGAGTCAGCCTCCTCGAGCTGGAATTAAGCCCTCTTAAGAACACAGTTACTAACTTTAATTAAACCAGCTTAAACCACTAGGAAACAAGAAGAATGTTGCAAAAGTTTGAGAACCATCTTAACATCCTATAACAGCATCACAGTTTTACCCAACACGAATCAGACCAACATAAGCTCCTTGATTCTGTCATTTTTCTGTGTATGGAAGAATACGTGCACATGGAGTGGGGGATCTTTATTTAATAATAGCAATAATAATAATTATAGTAAATAAATAATTATAATATTATAACAGGTAATACTTATAATAATAAATTACCATAATAGTAATAATATATTTTATTAACTATAATAAATAGATATAATAATTTCATTACAAATAATTAATAATAATTAGTAATTAAATGTTGCTTTATTTAAATTTACACTAATGCATTTACCAACAGTAATTACAATTGTATACTGCTTTGGCACGGCTGCGGGTTGGTCATACTCGCTTAACCCACGGTCACTTAATGGAGCGCCGCCCTGCTCCTTATTGTCCGAATTGCGTTGTCCTCCTACAGTTGTGCATATCCTTGTTGAATGTCTTGACTTCCAGGACGAGCGTGTGTCTTGCTTTCCGACCGTCCCTCGCGGTCACTTGTCCCTCGATAGAATTCTAGGTGAATCGGATAGTTTGATATCGTTCGCCTTATGCGTTTTTGTTCTCGTATTGGCATTCTTGGTGATATTTAGCGCCCTCTGATTATTTCGCACTTTGATGGTGCTACATAGCCTTCCCGGTTTGGTGCCTTCTTTTGATAATTACCTTACCTTACAATTGTATATAGGATAACATTAGTCATAGTATTAAATAGCATAAAACTTTAGGGTTTCCGGCGGAGCACCCGCCAGCCCAGCTGGCGGATGCGGAACTCCCTTCCTGAAGGACAAACTTTAGGTGGCTGCTATAATGGTGTTTATGACGGTAGCGTCCCTTCTGATGTAGGCGTCATATGTATGCCAAGATGGGAACGGAGAGGCTAAGATAGGGTAACAACGGCAATAACCTCGCTACATCAGGGTTAGCCACCTTGCTGTGTGATGTTGCTCGCTCGGAGGCCATTGCTGCCTGCATGGTCTCTGTCTGCATCCGTTCCCGTACTCCTAGTCTGCTGTTAAGAAACAGTTAGTTTTCCTGAACTGAAAAAGGTACAGGTTCAGTCATACGAGGTTGACGCTGCTAAGTAAACAGCGTCTGGGATGGGACCAATGGAGCGCCATCTGAAGCAGGAATCCCTGATAGGAGATCTACAGCTAGTGAAATCTAAGGGAGAGGAGTTAGGCCTTACCCTAAACTCATCAAAGTGTGAAATCATCTCATCCAGCCAACCAATCAATGCAGTAAGAATCTTATGGCCAGGAGCCCCAGTGATTGCTCCCACCAACAGTGTGCTGCTAGGGGCACCTCTGGGCTCGTACGCCATTGAGTTATATATAGTCCTCGAAGAAAAGCTGAACGACCTGAGGAGGATGGAGGGAAGAATAGGGGCTTTGGATGCTCACGATGCTTTGTACCTTCTCAAGGTGCTGGCTTTGCCCAGACTTACCTATTTCCTCAGGTGTGCTCCCTCCTTCGACAGCCCAAAATTAACGGAATATGACTCACTCAAAGTCAATAACTATGAAACCTATGTTTCATAGGTTTAACTATGTTAGACCTCTCCCTGCAAGATGACCAGTGGGACCAAACAACGCTCCCAGTTAGACTCGGGGGTATAGGTATTCGGATTTCCAGCATTCTTATCCTCGACCAGTGCCACAAGTGAATTAGTGAATGAAATACTACCACAATACCTTAGGAACTCCGTTGGTATTCATGATCCTAAATTTGAGAAAGGAGCTGGTCAGTGGGACACACTTGCCCAACTCACACCCTCGACCAGCTTTTCCAAACGACGGCAAACAGGCCAAACGGGATAGCCCCATAGTGGAGAACATCTCCAAAGCATTTATTTATTTATTTATTTATTTATTTATTTATTTATTTATTTATTTATTTATTTATTTATTTATTATTTTGCCGACACTGAAGTACCACTACCCAGAATTCTTAGGTTACTTCCCTTCTCATGGGGCAGGGGACACCCCACCGCAGCCTGCAATTTAATTTTGCTAAGAACTTTAAGACCTGATTACAAGTTTTTTTAGTCCTCAATGAATTCAACTGTTTAATGACCTCGAACGCGTATCCGCTCCTGTCGACTCTGCTGTACCTCCAACTTCATTAGCTGCTCCTTGAGCTACAACACCCCACACATGATGTAACATCCCCAGAAGACAGCTAAGTACCCAGTGACCTAAATGTGATCAAAATATACGACAAGACCGACCTACTAGCTCATCTCGACCTCATTAGTGTTGCTCCCTGGAGGAAGCTGAACCTAACGTTCGCTGCTACCATGCAAAACAAACCTAAACTCGGTAAGGCCGCTAAGAAAGATAGCACACCTATCAGGATTAACCAACCAGCCAAGCTAGCAACAGGAATAATGCGGCTGTCTCCCCCTTAGTGTTCGCCGGGAGGGGGAGGGGGGGGGTACCGACACTCCCCTCGACAACAATAACAAACCATCCCAGCTGAGTGGAGCGTCGTCACCGACTCTGGCCATGCAATATTTATGTAACCATATGGAGCAAGTTAAATGAGCTGCCTCCCCAATTTTTGACTTCAAGCGTTTCGCTGATAGCCCATGGCTCAAATTATTAACTCAGATACATGATGACCAAATGTCTGTAATCCGAGAGCAGTCGAACTTGATAATGAATCTACAGAGTGATGCTTTGGCCATGCTCAAGATTAATCAAGATCTGTCAACCGAGTCGGCCCCCTCGAACAGGAATTAAGCTCTCTTCAGACCTCAGTTATTAACTTTAAATCAGCAGGAACCTCCAGGAAGCAAGATGAGATGTTTCAAAAGTTTAAGACCATTTTAAATCCCTACAACAGCAACACACTGCAACCCAAGGCGAATCAGACCAACTTAAGCTCCTTGATTCTGTCATCATCTCATCACATGATTTTCCCCATGCAACTGAAGGAGAAGACTGTACTGCCATCGTGATCCAGGAATTGCGTACTGAGATGAATTATTTAATCCAAGCAAGAGACGTCAAATCAGCTTATAGAATGGGTACCAAATCATCTGGTACAAATAACAGAAAAATTCGCGTAAAATTAGATTGCTGCTCCCGCAGGACAGACCTTATCAGAGCTGCAGTCGCTAAGAAACCCACTGTTTATGTGAACGAATGTCTAACCAGATTCAGACTATACCCAATCTCTTATTTAAACTACGTGGAATCTGCAAGAGATCCACTACAATTAAACATTGTTTTGTGCAAGATGGTGAAATAATAGCTAGGAAGACTGACTCCGGAAAAACTTATGTCATAACCACTGAGGCACACCTCAGTTCTTTCCTGGATGACTGTGGGTTAACAGCTGTATAACCAGAACAAAAATTATAGTCTCATATACTACCTAAGTGTACTTAAGCTCTGCCTTTCCTTTCCAAAGTTTTTTTTTTTATTTTGTCACCTTTGTTATTGACATTTCTTGTTTTTTACTCTAACTATTTGTTCTTAATTAACCCTCTTGTCACTAAACCTAGGTTTCTTTATTACCCTGTTATATTTAAATATGTTGTTTAAGATTTGCTACCTGGAACAAAAAGTTCTAAGTAGCACGGGCTATGGTGAGCCCGTAAGATATTTTTAAAGTAACTTGGAATTTGTTTCTTAGTAATCATTTGTTGGAATTAATTAATAGTATAAGTGTTTATGTAAGCATCTACCTCAGTATCATAGTAAAATCTTACACATAAATATAATCTCACCCTGTTTATTTTTAAATTAAGATTAATTAGAGTAAATTTCTAAATTTACTTCGATTTATAAGTCATTTTTTGGAATTAACTATTTGAGCTCACTTTGTTTTCTTAAGTTCATGCTAATTATAGGATTTTAACTAACCATTACTAAGCTATTTATCTTTAGGATCATTTTTACTTTATGATTATTGATTATTATTTTTTATTTTACATTTATATTGTCAGTCTTTACTGATTTTTTTTCTTTTTACCTAACTTCTGTATCCTTCCTTTATTTTACTTCTAATTTGTTACTATTGTATGCGTATTTGCTTCTATTCTTGTGTTTTGCTATAATTACTTTGTTTTTATAGCAGATTTAGTATTTAACTGTTTCTGTAATTGCTTGACTTATTGTATTGTGACCCCTTTGCATTTCCATGCACACTGATATTGATCCAGATCTAAATCTTCTGTCTCATATCTACACCAACCAGCACATTGATCATCATTATTGCAAGTATTACAGAGTACACCAGGCTAAAAACAAACTCCAAAATAGCACCTGTCTATCAGTTTACAACCAAAATGTTAGATCACTTGGTAAACATTTTGACGATATAAATGCACTACTCACAGCATTAGGTACAAATTTATCGTTCATTATTTTAACAGAAACTTGGCTAAGTAAAGACTATACCCAACTCTACTACTTAGCTGGTTATAAAGCCATTCACAACTGTAGGCCCCATAAAAAAGGTGGCGGCACAGCTATATATTACCGACATACATTTATCTGCAACAGTGTCATTAGTGATAGAGATATCTACTGTGAATATACTTTTGCTCAGTTTACAATTAAATCCCTTAAATCCTCCTTGACTATTGGAGCCATCTATAGATTTCCCAATACTAACATAGCTTCATTCTCAGATAATCTCAATAATCTCTACTGTGAATATACTTTTGCTCAGTTTACAATTAAATCAGATAATCTTCATTCTCAGATAATCTCAATAATCTCTACTGTGAATATACTTTTGCTCAGTTTACAATTAAATCCCTTAAATCCTTCTTGACTATTGGAGCCATCTATAGATTTCCCAATACTAACATAGCTTATTTCTCAGACAACCTAAGGAATCTTATTATAAACAATAATCCCCCCCCCCCAAAAAAAAACATCATTCTGGGAGGAGACTTCAATATTGACCTAGGTCAACAAAGTAGCTCTCAAATTGACTATTTCCTTAACAGCATACAATCCTGTATGCTAATCCCCACAATCACCAAACCCACCCGAGTCACTCAAACATCAGTCACTATCTTGGATCACTTATGGACTAACATAACAGCTCCCCTTATATCTGGTATAATCTACGACGGAACAATTGCCCACTATCCTACCTTTCTCTTAGTGAACATGGACTTAACACCACCAGAAAACAAGAAACTTACATTCAGGTTACACAGTAAATCAGCTATAGGCTATCTTACAAACGCACTTCACAATATTAACTGGGAATCTGAATTCAATGATACTCAGGATTCATTAGCTAACCTCTTTCTCTCCAAAACTCTAAACCTCTACAACGCTCATTGTCCCCTCCTTACCATGCAAGTAACTGACAAAAGAATAAACAATCCATGGCTCACAAGTGGCATATTCGAATCAATCAACAAAAAACATGAATATGAAAAGAAGCTTAGGGTTGGCCTAGTTACAAAGGAAGTAGTTAAAAGGTACTCATCAATGCCTACCAGTATCATAAGAAAGGCAAAACTTTCATATTATGAGAATAGATTCAATGAAGCAAAAAGCAACATGAAAAGCACATGGAAACCCATCTCTAGTATCCTAGGAACTAAACAACACTCATATAACCAAATAAAACACTATAAGGATGGCTATACACCGTCAACTGCTTTGGAAATGGCAAATGAGTTTAATAGCTTCTTTTCATCGGTTGGTGCTAATCTTGCCAGAAAAATCCCACAGACTCAGACACATATTTGCATAGAATGGAATACATCTGTAGGAGAAAATTCTGTTAAAGTGCCTGACTTTCGAAAAGCTGATTTCAATAGTCTAAGAAATTTTTTGGTTCAAATAGATTGGAATGTCTTGGGGATGGGGTGTGGGATAGACCTAACCCCAGCGACAGGTGACGGAAAAGGGGATTTCGATGTGGATTCAAAATATAACTTATTTAAAAATATTCTAAGCAAAGCCCAGGAATGTAGTATACCATATAAATTGAATAGATCGAATACTAATGATCCTAAGTGGATAACAAAGGATCTAAAGAACCTTATAGGTAAAAAAAGAGCGTGGTACAAAAGGATTAAGAATGGGGAAGTTAGTTTAGAACAGGAATTCGTACAACTGAATAGAAATGTTAAAAAAGAGATAAGGAAAGCAAAAAGAAACTACGAAGTTCGCATAGCAGGGCAAGCGAAGACAAATCCTAAAGGTTTTTTTCAGTTATACCGAACTAAGACTAGGGAAAGGATAGGTCCATTAAAAACTAAGACAGGTCAAATAACGGATAATGACGAGGAGATGAGTAGTATTTTTAACAAATATTTTGTATCTGTGTTTACTAAAGAGGAGCTTAACAATATGCCTTCAGCCGAACAAATATATGTGGGTGGGGACATAAGAACATAAGAACATAAGAACAAAGGCAACTGCAGAAGGCCTATTGGCCCAAACGAAGCAGCTCCTATTTATAACCACCCAATCCCACTCATATACATGTCCAACCCATGCTTGAAACAATCGAGGGACCCCACATCCACAATGTTACGCGGCAATTGGTTCAACAACCCTGTTACTGAACCAGTATTTACCCAAGTCTTTCCTAAATCTAAACTTATCCAATTTATACCCATTGTTTCGTGTTCTGTCTTGTGTTGATACTTTTAATACCCTATTAATATCCCCTTTGTTATGTCCATTCACCCACTTGTAAACCTCAATCATGTCACCCCTAACTCTTCGCCTTTCCAGTGAATGCACCTTAAGCTTTGTTAATCTTTCTTCATATGAAAGATTTCTAATTTGGGGAATTAACTTAGTCATCCTACGCTGGACACGTTCAAGTGAATTTATATCCATTCTATAATATGGCGACCAAAACTGAACTGCATAATCTAAATGGGGCCTAACTAGAGCAAGATATAGCTTGAGAACCACACCAGGTGTCTTGTTATTAACGCTAAGATTAATATATCCAAGTGTCCGATTTGCCTTATTACGAACATTTATGCATTGATCCTTTTGTTTTGAATTCCTACTAATCATAACTCCCAGATCCCTTTCACAATTCGACTTCGCAGTCTCAACACCATCTAGCTCGTATCTTGTAACCCTATCATCATTACCTAACCTCAGAACTTTACATTTATCAGCATTAAGCAGCATCTGCCAATCCTTCGACCATTTCAAAACTCTATCTAGATCAACTTGAAGTGATAGTGAGTCCTCCTCCGAATTAATTTCCTTACCGATTTTCGTATCATCGGCAAATTTGCAAATGTTGCTACTCAAACCTGAATCTAAATCATTTATATATATTATAAACAACAGAGGTCCCAGGACAGAGCCCTGAGGCACCCCACTTACAACATTTTCCCACTCTGACTTGACTCCATTTATACTAACTCTCTGTTTCTTTTGGTATAGCCATGCCCTAATCCAGCTTAATACAGCACCCCCAATACCTTGAGACTATCTTTTTAATCAGTCTTTCATGTGGCACTGTATCAAAAGCTTTGCTAAAGTCAAGGTACACAACATCGCAATCCTTACCACTATCAACTGCCTCAACATTGCTAGAATAAAAAGATAACAAATTTGTTAAACATGAACGGCAATTTATAAATCCATGTTGCGACTCAATTATTAATTTATGTTTTTCAAGATGAAGACTAATTTTATTTGCTATTATAGATTCGAGTAACTTTCCCACAATAGACGTTAGGCTAATTGGTCGATAGTTAGACGCAAGTGATCTATCTCCTTTCTTAAAAACTGGTATCACATTAGCAACTTTTCAAAACTTTGGCACTCTGCCTGACTCTATTGATTTATTAAATATGGTTGACAGTGGGTCACAAAGCTCCTCTTTCCATTCTTTAAGCACCCTGGCAAACACTTCATCCGGCCCTGGGGATTTGTTTGGTTTGAGTTTTACTATTTGTTTAAGAACATCCTCCCTGGTAACTGCTAAACTCGTCAACCTGTCCTCGTCCCCACCCACATAGACTTGTTCGGCTGAAGGCATATTGTTAAGTTCCTCTTTAGTAAATACCGATACAAAATATTTATTAAAAATACTATTCATCTCTTCATCACTATCTGTTATTTGACCTGTCTCAGTTTTTAATGGACCTATCCTTTCCCTAGTCTTGGTACGATATAACTGAAAAAACCCTTTAGGATTTGTCTTTGCTTGCCCTGCTATGCGAACTTCATAGTTTCTTTTTGCTTTCCTTATCTCTTTTTTAACATTTGTAACCAGTTGTACGAATTCCTGTTCTAAAGTGACCTCCCCATTTTTAATCCTTTTGTACCAAGCTCTCTTTTTACCTATAAGGTTCTTCAAATTCTTTGTTATCCACTTTGGGTCATTAGTATTCGATCTATTCAATTTGTATGGTATACTACGTTCCTGTGCTTTGTTTAGAATATTCTTAAATAAGTTATATATTGAATCCACATCGAAATCCCCATTTACGTCACCTATCGCTGGGTTCATGTCTCGCTCCAAGACCGGCCCCCACCCCATACCCAAGACTTTCCAATCAATTTGACCCAAAAAATTTCTTAGGCTATTAAAATCAGCTTTTCGAAAGTCTGGCACTTTAACAGAATTTTCCCCTACAGGTCTATTCCATTCTATGCTAAATCTGATTTCTTTGTGATCACTGTTCCCTAGCTCACTCCCTATTTCGATGTTATTAATTTGTGTTTCCCTGTTAGTTAACACTAAATCTAAAATATTATTTTCCCGTGTTGGTTCCTTAATGTGTTTCGTAAGAAAGCAATCGTCAGTTAATTCTAGAAAATCTTCTGCTTCACTATTCCCTGTTTTGTTCAAGCAGTTTATTCCACTAAAATTAAAGTCACCCATGACGTAAATACTGTTAGATCTAGAGGCCCTAGATATTTCATCCCATAGATGCTTTGCTTCCATTCTGTCTAAATTTGGTGGCCTATATATAACTCCTATTATAATATTATTTGCTTTTTCGTATAATTCTATCCAAATAGTTTCTGTGTGTGGCTCAGTTTTGATTCCCCTCTTTGAGACTACATTTCAAATTGTCCCTAACATATATGGCTACTCCCCCTCCTCGTCTAATATATCTATCTGTGTGAAATAGTTTAAATCCATTTATCTGATATTCAGCTAATAGTTCTTTATTTTCTACATTCATCCACGTTTCGGTAAGTGCAATAATATCTATTTTTTCTGTGCAGACAAGAGCATTTAATTCGTTAATTTTATTTCTTAGACTTCTACTGTTAGTGTAATATACCCTAAGTGAATTGTTATTTTGAGGCCCTTCTTTCCCTGATCATTTTGCCAATTCCTTTCTCCCACAAACACATACTTTTATTATCTCCTTCCTCCAAATCAATTCCCATACCTCTATCTTAGAGAATCGAAGCGAATTTTGGTTGTGGGAGATTCCCAGGTGAGGTATTTAGACAGAACGTTTTGTGCCAGAGATAGGGGGAACAGATTAAGGGTTTGCTATCCGGGAGCTGGAATTGGTGATATTGTTGGAAACATGAATGATATTATGACGGGAAATGGAAACAAACCCATTATTTGTATTAGTGCAGGGGGTAATGATGCTGGGCGAGTTAGGAGTGAGGAACTAATACAGAGATTCAGGACAGCCATTGAATTAGTTAGGAGCAAGGGAGGAATCCCAATCATATATGGCATTCTTCCAAGAAAGGGAGTGGGAAATGAATGGATGTCGAGGGCAATTGGTGTCAATTGCCGGCTGGAAAGATATTGCAAATCAAATGCAATATCTTTCATAGACAACTGGGAACACTTCTATGGAAGAAATGAAATGTATGCTCGTGATGGGGTGCATCTATCGACAGCTGGGGTTGTTGCTGTTGCGAACTCGTTGGAATCAGTGGTTAGAGGCATTTGTTTGGGTTTAAACTGTTAGTAGATAGTAGTATGGGAATTGATAGGGAAGAAGGAGGTAATAGAAGTGTGTGTTTGTTGGAGAAACAAATTGGCAAAATGATCAGAGCAAGAGAAGGGCTTCAAAATACCAATTCACTTAGGGTATATTACACTAACAGTAGAAGTCTAAGAAACAAAATAAACGAGTTAAATGCTCTTCTCTGTACAGAAAAAAACAGATATTATTGCACTTACCGAAACGTGGATGAATGTAGAAAATAGAGAACTATTAGCTGAATATCAAATAAATGGATTTAAACTATTTCACACAGATAGATATATTAGACAAGGAGGGGGAGTAGCCATATATGTTAGGGACAATTTGAAATGTAGTCTCAAAGAGGGAATCAAAACTGAGCCACACACAGAAACTATTTGGATAGAATTAAACGAAAAAGCAAATAATATTATAATAGGAGTTATATATAGGCCACCAAATTTAGACAGAATTGAAGCAAAGCATCTATGGGATGAAATATCTAGAGCATCTAGATCTAACAGTATTTATGTCAAGGTGACTTTAATTTTAGTGGAATAAACTGGTTGAACAAAACAGGAAATAATGAAGCAGAAGATTTTCTAGAATTAATTGACGATTGCTTTCTTGCGCAACATATTAAGGAACCAATGCGGGGAAATAATATTTTAGATTTAGTGTTAACTAACAGGGAAACACAAATTAAGTAGATGGAAATAGGGAGTGAGCTAGGGAACAGTGATCATAAAGAAATCAGATTTTGCATAGAATGGAATACATCTGTAGGAGAAAATTCTGTTAAAGTGCCTGATTTTCGAAAAGCTGATTTCAATAGTCTAAGAAATTTTTTTAGTCAAATAGATTGGAATGTCTTGGGGATGGGGTGTGGGCTAGACCTAAACCCAGCGACAGGTGACGGAAACGGAGATTTCGATGTGAATTAAAAATATAACCTATTTAAAAATATTCTAAGCAAAGCCCAGGAATGTAGTATACCATATAAATTGAATAGATCCACTAATGATCCTAAGTGGATAACAAAGGATTTAAAGAACCTTATAGGTAAAAAAAAGAGCGTGGTACAAAAGGATTAAGAATGGGGAAGTTAGTTTAGAACAGGAATTCGTACAACTGGTTAGAAATGTTAAAAAAGAGATAAGGAAAGCAAAAAGAAACTACGAAGTTCGCATAGCAGGGCAAGCGAAGACAAATCCTAAAGAGTTTTTTTCAGTTATATCGAACTAAGACTAGGCAAAGGATAGCTCCATTAAAAACTAGACAGCTCAAATAACGGATAATGACGAGGAGATTGTGAGGAGATGGTTCACCAGCTCACTTACAATAGTGCTCTTATGCCTGTGGGAGACAGTACACTTGTTAAGTGCACTCGTTAAGTGGGCGGACTTAAGTTTGGTAACCATCAACCGAAACATCTAGTGTTTGGGCTCATGTGAGAGTCCCAGTCATCAGCAGTCCATAAATGTTACCCTGGCTGGGGTAACATGTCTGTGGACAGTGCTAGAGCCGATAGCATCATCTCCTTGTATGGCTTTGAGGCGAGACTCAACTTTGCACGGGAACAGCTAGGCCGCAGGCGTGGGTGAGCTGTGAGCCTCCCGCGCTCGCTGGCCACTTGAGTCGTTGTCATGGAAACAGCCGCCATCTTAGTAAACATCTTGAGCCGCCATGTTGGTCGGCCATCTTGGAGCAGCCCTAGGGGCTATGCTACACCATCGCTGATTGAATGAGAGGGGTAGGCCGCTGTATGCCTTCCTCTCATTGGTTATTTCGTGAAGGACGCGGGAATAGCCGGTGTAAGCATCATTCTGAACCCAGCTGCTACTTTGTCAAGACGCTTCCTGTACTCAATTCGGCCAAATTGTAGTATAGGGCGTCGTGGTGGCTGGACTACTCAACTGCTGAGGCTTCCTGCTTCACCAACGACAGCGGTCGTCACAGAATCCGGCCGAAGTCGTCGCTTGGAGGGGTTTAAGACATTGTGTACAGTGGGTGAGGTACAGTGATCTGGGATCGTGGGGAATGTGCATACGAGCAGTAACGGACTCGTAGATCCCATACCAGTGTTAATTAGACTTGCTAGTGCTCTGTAGCAGTCGATGGGAACGGGGAAATTCGTGTCAGTGTTAAGGCAGATTTCCCATGTTTGTGAGACGCTATCGTTGTGCGCATCACCTGGGTACGAACACTTCACTTCACCAGTGGGTCGAGGGTGCGAACTCAGTCGTGTTGAGTGGGAGGGGTTCGAGTGCCCACAAATTGTACGAAAAAATACCACGAAAGGTACTACTGCTGCCCTGAGCGAGCCAGCCACCTGAAGCGGGGTGCCTGTTGTATGGGAATGGTGTGTAGCCGGCAGTGTGAATGAGTAAGTACCTATGTGTGTATTTCTGGTGATCAGTTAGTCTCTAAAAGCTTGAATTCGAGGTCAAGTGTTCTGTCACATTGTCACGCAGCACCTGTACAGGTGGAGTGGAGTGTGGGCAAGGAAATAATCACCCTTGTTGTCATCTTGTCAGTCCAGAGGGACTTATGTCTGGTGTACACAGACATACAGTGTGTGTGTGTAATTACACACGGGAACAGAGTATACATAGATTAGCCAAGGACTGAGAGGATGTCCATGTAATAATTATAATATTCCATTGTGGTAATCATTTTTGATCGTCCGTGGGACGGAGTGATATCATTTCAATGTGTGGTCTTGCAGGTGTGGAATTCCAACACTGAGCGCTCAGGTATGTGTAACGCCAGTGATTCCAGGCAATGATTATTGTGGAGTGTACCACAGTGTGGTCTTAATTTCTTGTATTATTCCCAGGGCCATGACAAGTGTGATTTATATTTATATATATATGTATTAACGTAATTTTGGTAGAATTTGGTGAGTGACGAGGCTGGCTGGAGAGACCAGCACCGCTCTGTCGAGTGAGGTAACTCTCGAGAGTGTTTATCGACATGCGTGATCGATAAATCACTCACCCATGTGATTTAAGGAGTGCGAGATCTCCTTAGTGTTCCCAATAACATTTGATAGCTGTAGGCTACATGTGTCAGCAGTAATTATATATATATATATATATATATATATATATATATATATATATATATATATATATATATATATATATATATATATATATATATATATATATATATATATAATTACTGCTGACACATGTAGCCTACAGCTATCAAATGTATATATATATATATATATATATATATATATATATATATATATATATATATATATATATATATATATATATATATATATGGGATAAACATAGGGGCTGCAGAAGGCGTATTGACCCATACGAGGCATCTCCTATCTAAACACAAAGATTAATCCAGTGTAATTGGCCTGTTATGTTGGACATTGTCTTCTGTGTTGGCATCGATATGTTCTTGTCTTGTCCTTACTCTCAAGGTGGTGTTACGGTGCCCTCTCCTATTTCTTTCGTTTGCCGGCTTAAAGAGTCATATCAGCTCTCCCTACTGATTCTCTGAGGTTCAGGGAGTCTAATGATATATGTGGCGACCAGACCGGCTGCCATTTAATGGAATGAGGTTATATTATATGTTGTAAATAAAGGAAAATTGGCGCCCTGGTATAAAATGAAACAGTATCCCCTACGGCAGATATGACCTTGTGGAAGGGACACTATGCCGATCGCGGATTGGCCGACGTAGGTCGCGGGCGACAAATCAGGGCCCGCCATGACGTCACCGAGTGCCCCGGGCGGCGCCAACGTGAGAGTTGTACTGACCGTGGAAGCGACAGGACGCGCCTCGGTCTGCTCTCAAGGATTGGAGGCTCTGCAAGCCTTGTTCAGTGGATTGAGCTGGCCTTCGTTGCCCACCATAGTTATTGGAGACCCTGCGCTTCTGGGAAGCCAAAGAGGAACCAAGTTCAGTGAGCAGAGAAGTGCCCAAACTTGGAAAATAGTCGGCGACGACGCTGGGCGGCGCCGCTGGCTGGACGTTGAGGTCTGGAAGGTGGGCGAGCAAGCTAGCTGTGACTGGGGTCACATCCACTGAGAATCTTGGAAGGACGACACAGTGCCTAGGACAAGGAGCGACGCCCTGTGGGAGAGGCGAGTGTGGGGAAAAATAGTGATTAGCTCAGCGCCCATCGATGAACCAGGATTGGGGCAGCTGAATCTCAGGGATTGGAACGGCGACGACGCGAAGGCTTCACGACACCTGAGGACCTGTGGAACGCCCTGGGTCGTCGAGGATCGACCCAAGGAAGCGTGGGAACCTCATACCATCGAGGGACAGGCGTCGTGAGCCAGGAGTGTAAGGTAGATCATTTTCCCTCCCATTACCCCTTGTATGAGTAGGCTAGTTAGGCCACAATATTTACTTGTGTATGTGGCAGCAAGACTTTATTGCTTTAATGGTAGAATAGGCTGCAAGGCAGCTTGTGTCCAGGACTGTCAGAGAGGACAGTGTGTATGGATGGCAGGACAGTGAAGAAGAGGTGCCGACGTGGTGAAGAGGCCCTCCTGTGAGAGTGTGAGACTCCTGTCTTCCTGCCCATTTGAAGGAGTGTTGGAGGTCGTGGAAGAAGAGGCTGACGATCTCCAGACTCATCATCCATATTCCATATTCATGTATTACTTGTGATTGTGTGTGTGTGTTCATGTAATTTGCGTCAGTAAATCCACACATTTTATTACTGTGTTTGAGTGTGCCTCCATTTGTGATATTTCTCTATGAGCATACATTTCTGGCTACAAACGATATATGATACACCCACTGAACTGCATTGCTGGGGTGCAGATATAATAACCCAGCTGGCGACCTTGCTAAGAGGAAGATAGAGAAGACAGGCGGGAAAGGAGTTCCTGCAACCTTTTTTTGTCTGGCAGGCAAGACTCAGGGAGGTTATGGTTATAGGTAAGCCTGAGTCTTCCTTCACTCCCCCACGGGTCTAGGCCGGAACTGTTAACAGCAGTTTCCCCGTGGTTGACTGAAGGGCTTCCAGGGTGAATCAGTGGCACCCCTTTGTGGTGGAAGCAAAGACCTGCGGAGGTGGGCATTGTTGGTCCTATCTTGTGTGACCAAGGAGACTCCGGTGAATCCAGGGAGTCGGAGGGGCTGAGTATTTGGGCCCTTTGAGCCCCTAGCAGCCGAGTGTTAGCAGAGCCCCGGACCGCCCACCCCCACGTGACAAGAGAACTGGCGACCTTGCCAGGATTCGAACCCCAGTAGCCAAGAACTGGGAACTTCGCCAGGAAGCGTGGATCAAGCTACAGTGTGGACGAAATTTCAAGACAAGTGTTGCCAGGGTACTAATACAGTGTGGCCAGTGAATTCGGTGGTACTGTTACTCAACCGGCTAAGGGACTGAAACGGTGAAATTAGTGCCTACTAACTTGTCTGTGCCGTCGTGTATGCTTGATGATATAGAGATGGAGGAAGACAAAGTAAAGAAATTTATTGACACAAGGGACGAGAGAATTTTGGAGGAGTGTACCAAGGCCCAGCTCCAACAAGTGGCAAACCACTTTGGGATCAGGTTGAGGACGACTAAGGTAGCGGAGCGAAGGATAGAGATCATGGCACAGCTCACAGCTCGAGAGGAAGCGACGGGAGAGGAGCCATCTCAAGAGGAGCCGTCCCGAGGAGAGCCGTCGCAAGGTGAACCGTCCCGACTAGGGCCACCCCAAGCGCCTACCAGTGTGGAGAGAATTCACAGTGAACATGGGAGCAGTGGAAGGTCCAGCTGTAGTAAGAGGAGCCTGCAACTGGAAATAATGAAGATGCAACTGGAAGCCCAGCTGCGACGAGAGGAGAGAGAAGCACGGCTGCAGCTGCAGCGAGAGGAACGTGCGGCTGAGCTGCAGCGAGAGGAACGTGCGGCTGAGCTGCAGCGAGAGGAACGTGCGGCTGAGCTGCAGCGAGAGGAGCGAGAAGCTCGGCTGCAGCGGGAAGAAGGAGAGAGACAACTGCGACTGGAGGAGATAAGGGCAAAGAAAGAAGTCGAATTGCGTCGCGTTGAACGTGGTCTGCCCTCACTACCTGCACGGCGGGATGACCTCAAGGTAAGGGAACATGACTTACCTACGTTCGAACCACAAGAAGCTGAGGCGTTCTTCGAACACTTTGAACGGATAGCAACTCTGAAGGAGTGGCCGGAAGATGATTGGGCTGCTCTGGTCCAGGGCAGGTTGACTGGTGAGGCCCGGGAAGCCTATAACATGCTGGACCTAGAGGAGTGTACTAGTTATGACGCGATTAAGAATGCGGTTCTCCACTCATTCCGGCTGACTCCGGAGATGTACCGGAAGCGGTTCAGAGAGTGTACAAGAGCGTCGGGAAAGACTTACGCCGAGACCGCCAGGGATATGGAACGGAAATTCCTACGATGGTTGAAGGCGGAGGAAGCGGAGTCGGTGGATGATATCAAACGACTGATAGTGATGGAGAAGTTCATGTCGGTGCTCCATCCTGAGTTGCGAGTAAGGGTGAGAGAAGCAGGTATTAAGGACCTGAAGGCTGCAGCGGATCGAGCCGACATGCTGGAGGAGGCACTACATATCAGGAGGGAGGGGCCGCCCAGACACTCGCCTTACCCCAGGTCGGGAGGGAACCTTAGGAGTTCAGGAGGAGCGAGGACGGGTGGGGACTCTCCCAAGAGTAGTGTGCCCGATGAAGTAACATGGTTCAAGAGCTCAAGAGACGCGGGTAGGAAGCCCCAAGCTGTGAGCAGTGGACCTAGCTCAGGAGCAGGTGCTGCAGTCCCGGACACGACGACAGGGAGTCCAAGGAGGACCCAGGGAGCGTCTGCAAGTGGTACCGCCAGAGTGACTAGCGAGTGGCCGCCCAGGGGAGGCGGCCGATGCTACAACTGTGGTGTGAGAGGACATTATGCCCGCGAGTGTGAGGAGCACCAAAGGAATGTAGGATTAATGTTGGAAGAGGAGAGAGTGTTTGTTCACACCCCATATTATAGTGGACCCAACGTGAATGGTTGGGAAATGAAGTTGGGTGAACATCCCTTCGTTTTCGGGGCCAACGTGAAGTTTGGAAAGTCAGACCCAGTGGAGGTTGCCGTGCTTCGAGATACGGGTGCTGACATAAGTATGGTGACCAGGAGTATTCTCCCCAAGGAATTTAATGATTCACCTGTGGGAGTGGTGAGGATACGCAGTGTGGGGGAGGAATACAGGTTGCCACTTCACGAAGTACAGCTGATTGCCGACTGCGGAGTCGAGAAAGCTATAGTAGCTGTAGCCCCTAAGTTACCCCTAGAGCATGTACAGATGGTGCTGGGTAATGACCTCGGAGGAGGCAGGATACAACCCGATTGGGCCAGGAGTGCCTATGTTGCAAGCAGCGGTACAACCCTGCTAGGTGAGGTATCGGTCGTTCCAGATGGTGGTGAGGAAGCCGAATTCGCCAGGGAAAACGTCGCCAGAGACGACGACAACGAGGGCGAGAGTGCAGAGAGGTCGTCGGAGGTTGTGGAAGACTCCGACGGGGACCTCCGACTAAGCCTGATGATGCGTGCGGAGGAGTGGCGAGGAGCAGCTGTACAAACGCCTGGGGCGGTGAAGAGGCTGCAGACCGCACTCCCTCCATACAGAAACGTGAATAAAGTAAGCTCAGTGGATGAGCGAACGGCAGTGAGGGGCAGGGTGGAGGAGCCACGACGCAAGGCACCCTATGCCGGCCAGATGAATAGTGGTAGGTGCAAGACGAACCACCGTAGTGAGGTGAGCCACAGGGAGGTGGAAGAGCCCAACCACGAACCGAAGAAGACGTCTGCAGGGAAGAAAATCTCATGGAGGAGTGAAGATGTTCGTCGGGAACGAAGGAGCGAGTGGTATAGGAAAGGCAATACGAAGAAAGCAGGGAATAGGTACACCCAGGGTAGGCGCCAGCCTAACCAGAGGGGCATTGGGCCATCGCAAAAGCCTAATGTGGAAGAGAGGGAGCTGCTGGATGGAGTACAGGTTACAAGTGCCACTGTGAGGAGACAACGCACCTACGGGAGAAGAGGAACCGAGAAGAGAGAAGATTGGCGAAGAGGAGATCATGGGAGGAAACATGGAGTACCTGTAGGACGCAATGGAAATGCAAGACTATCTCGGAGTGCACGACGCGGTGGAGGCGCTGCATGCACTGAATCTTACAGTGGTAACGAGCCGTGGGAGTACACTCGTAGCCACGGAGAGAGGATTTCTTGTAGGTGTTCAGGGAACACCCATCACACCCGGTACTATGCGAGGTGGAGATATAATGAGACAAGTGACTGGCAAGGTGGAACGAGCCACATCGCCAACTGGAGGAGTGACACTTCAGGAACGGAGGGAGCAAGAGTATAGATTGCCCTCTTGAGTGCTGCTCTTCCGATATGACTCTTATTTTAAGGGGAGGGGTATGTTACGGTGCCCTCTCCTATTTCTTTCGTTTGCCGGCTTAAAGAGTCATATCAGCTCTCCCTACTGATTCTCTGAGGTTCAGGGAGTCTAATGATATATGTGGCGACCAGACCGGCTGCCATTTAATGGAATGAGGTTATATTATATGTTGTAAATAAAGGAAAATTGGCGCCCTGGTATAAAATGAAACAGTATCCCCTACGGTAGATATGACCTTGTGGAAGGGACACTATGCCGATCGCGGATTGGCCGACGTAGGTCGCGGGCGACAAATCAGGGCCCGCCATGACGTCACCGAGTGCCCCGGGCGGCGCCAACGTGAGAGTTGTACTGACCGTGGAAGCGACAGGACGCGCCTCGGTCTGCTCTCAAGGATTGGAGGCTCTGCAAGCCTTGTTCAGTGGATTGAGCTGGCCTTCGTTGCCCACCATAGTTATTGGAGACCCTGCGCTTCTGGGAAGCCAAAGAGGAACCAAGTTCAGTGAGCAGAGAAGTGCCCAAACTTGGAAAATAGTCGGCGACGACGCTGGGCGGCGCCGCTGGCTGGACGTTGAGGTCTGGAAGGTGGGCGAGCAAGCTAGCTGTGACTGGGGTCACATCCACTGAGAATCTTGGAAGGACGACACAGTGCCTAGGACAAGGAGCGACGCCCTGTGGGAGAGGCGAGTGTGGGGAAAAATAGTGATTAGCTCAGCGCCCATCGATGAACCAGGATTGGGGCAGCTGAATCTCAGGGATTGGAACGGCGACGACGCGAAGGCTTCACGACACCTGAGGACCTGTGGAACGCCCTGGGTCGTCGAGGATCGACCCAAGGAAGCGTGGGAACCTCATACCATCGAGGGACAGGCGTCGTGAGCCAGGAGTGTAAGGTAGATCATTTTCCCTCCCATTACCCCTTGTATGAGTAGGCTAGTTAGGCCACAATATTTACTTGTGTATGTGGCAGCAAGACTTTATTGCTTTAATGGTAGAATAGGCTGCAAGGCAGCTTGTGTCCAGGACTGTCAGAGAGGACAGTGTGTATGGATGGCAGGACAGTGAAGAAGAGGTGCCGACGTGGTGAAGAGGCCCTCCTGTGAGAGTGTGAGACTCCTGTCTTCCTGCCCATTTGAAGGAGTGTTGGAGGTCGTGGAAGAAGAGGCTGACGATCTCCAGACTCATCATCCATATTCCATATTCATGTATTACTTGTGATTGTGTGTGTGTGTTCATGTAATTTGCGTCAGTAAATCCACACATTTTATTACTGTGTTTGAGTGTGCCTCCATTTGTGATATTTCTCTATGAGCATACATTTCTGGCTACAAACGATATATGATACACCCACTGAACTGCATTGCTGGGGTGCAGATATAATAACCCAGCTGGCGACCTTGCTAAGAGGAAGATAGAGAAGACAGGCGGGAAAGGAGTTCCTGCAACCTTTTTTTGTCTGGCAGGCAAGACTCAGGGAGGTTATGGTTATAGGTAAGCCTGAGTCTTCCTTCACTCCCCCACGGGTCTAGGCCGGAACTGTTAACAGCAGTTTCCCCGTGGTTGACTGAAGGGCTTCCAGGGTGAATCAGTGGCACCCCTTTGTGGTGGAAGCAAAGACCTGCGGAGGTGGGCATTGTTGGTCCTATCTTGTGTGACCAAGGAGACTCCGGTGAATCCAGGGAGTCGGAGGGGCTGAGTATTTGGGCCCTTTGAGCCCCTAGCAGCCGAGTGTTAGCAGAGCCCCGGACCGCCCACCCCCACGTGACAGTGGGTAGAGTAAATAGTTCCGTGATTTGGGTGTTCATGGTAGGTCGCTCTATTCTTATGTGAATTGCCTCAAGAATTTGTAATCTTCTTGAATCTTGGGTTTTGTCTATTATGCAAGTATTCTTGTTCAACATTTCTCTTGTTAGAGTAATGTCATGGGCTTGTCTCATGTGATTCCTAGGGGCACCAGATTGAAGATGGCATGTCAAACGCCTCGTCAGCTTGGTCGACGTCATACCTATATATATATATATATATATATATATATATATATATATATATATATATATATATATATAATCATAGTGTCACGGTGCCCAGTGTTATTGTGTTATTTACTATGTGGTGATTGAAATATTTTGACCTATGTTCTAGGGGTTATTGAGAGCACTGGGGTCATTTGCAACAGTAAGTAAGTGTGTGCAGTAGTCTAATATTTGGAAATTAGAGTACTTGCCGTGTGTTATTGCAAAGGGGGTTGTTATTTGATGGTGATTGTTGCTAGTGTTGAGCATCACCATATGTGATTGCAGTTCAGTAAAGCCATTGTGGGGCAGTGTTCTAGAGGGTTCATGTTCTTTATGTTATTTTACTAGGGTCTGCAGTATTGTCATTGCAACCGGATTGTAACGTAAATCACGGATTTGTTAGTGTGATTTGTCATTGTCGTGGGTGAACTCAGCTGTAGACGAGTACTTGGGTACACATATATTCTCCTGGTTATCTGGTAGGACATCAAAGTCCAGTATTCAGTGAGGTGATTGCGAGGCAATTAATATAACGTAACCAAGGGAACGCCCATTGCTTTAAGAGAACTTGTTCTTTGACAATTTGAGTAACGTAGAATACGTTTGGGTTAATTTACTTTCCTGCAAGCAGCTACGGTAGTCTCGAGGAGCCTAGCCATCAGCCAGATAAGAATTAGAGTATTGTCTGTCGTAATTAACGGTCAGTGGGCCGGGTAATTGACGTGTTTCAGGAAGTCAAAGTAATTAACCTCGATCCTTGTTTGATCGACTCACACGAAGGCTACATTGTTCCATTAACGTAACGTCGTTATTTATCTGCCCGGAAGTACCGGCACT
This sequence comes from Procambarus clarkii, assembly GCF_040958095.1. Classification (NCBI taxonomy): domain Eukaryota; kingdom Metazoa; phylum Arthropoda; class Malacostraca; order Decapoda; family Cambaridae; genus Procambarus; species Procambarus clarkii. The sequence goes on from NC_091207.1 coordinate 6,516,235, forward strand.
TGATTGACTCGTGGGAGGAGTAACGTCATTTTAAAATAACGTAAACGTGGGGCTAATTACTGTTATTAGCCGCCTGAATTGGTCTGAGTATGGAAGGCTTAGACGGAATTCATACCTTAATGTAAATTGCCCAGCCAGTGTGAAAGGTTGCGTATTTTAATTGTTTAATTATTGATCTTGAGGATAGTAATTAATTACTCTAAAGGTAATCACGAGTGATTACCGTTCTCTTAGCACGTTGGACATTGTAAATCAGAGTTTACCATCGCTGAGTGATTAGTAACCGATTAACGTAAATTAATGTAACTAGTAAAGAGATCAATCAGCTGTCTAGTATTACAGGGATTAATGGGATTTTCTCACTGAATGCTCGACGGGTAGAGTGTTGTGTAATTTCCGCGTTACTAGTGACAGTTGTAAGAGTTATTAATTTAACGTAAATGTTATTGTGTTATTAACGTAAATCAATTGTTATTGATTGTTGATCGTCCGTGGGACGGAGTGTTAACGTAAGGATTAATTTGAGGAAGGGTGCTGGAGTTGCCAGTGAACCCATTAGTTATTGTTGTCATTGGAAGACTACTGATTTGATTGCATTGCAACCGCTATTGCAGGTGTAGACTGCACTGAGGCGTAGAACAGTTAGGAGGTTACTGGAGACGTGTTTCAGAACCTACTGTGTCATTTGTTGTAATTGTGATTTTAGACCTGTTAGTTCTTGTTTAAGAACATAAGAACATAAGAACATAAGAACAAAGGTAACTGCAGAAGGCCTATTGGCCCATACGAGGCAGCTCCTATTCTATAACCACCCAATCCCACTCATATACTTGTCCAACCCGCGCTTGAAACAATCGAGGGACCCCACCTCCACCACGTTACGCGGCAATTGGTTCCACAAATCTACAACCCTGTTACTGAACCAGTATTTACCCAAGTCTTTCCTAAATCTAAACTTATCCAATTTATACCCATTGTTTCGTGTTCTGTCCTGTGTTGATACTTTTAATACCCTATTAATATCCCCCTTGTTATGTCCATTCACCCACTTGTAAACCTCTATCATGTCGCCCCTAACTCTTCGCCTTTCCAGTGAATGCAACTTAAGCTTTGTTAATCTTTCTTCATATGAAAGATTTCTAATTTGGGGAATTAACTTAGTCATCCTACGCTGGACACGTTCAAGTGAATTTATATCCATTCTATAATATGGCGACCAAAACTGAACTGCATAATCTAAATGGGGCCTAACTAGAGCAAGATATAGCTTGAGAACCACACCAGGTGTCTTGTTACTAACGCTGCGATTAATAAATCCAAGTGTCCGATTTGCCTTATTACGAACATTTATGCATTGATCCTTTTGTTTTAAATTCTTACTAATCATAACTCCCAGATCCCTTTCGCAATCCGACTTCGCAATCAAAACACCATCTAGCTCGTATCTTGTAACTCTATCATCATTACCTAACCTCAGAACTTTACATTTATCAGCATTAAACTGCATCTGCCAATCCTTTGACCATTTCAAAACCCTATCTAGATCAACTTGAAGTGATAGTGAGTCCTCCTCCGAATTAATTTCCCTACCGATTTTCGTATCATCGGCAAATTTGCAAATGTTGCTACTCAAACCTGAATCTAAATCATTTATATATATTATAAACAACAGAGGTCCCAGGACAGAGCCTTGAGGCACTCCACTTACAACATTTTCCCACTCTGACTTGATTCCATTTATACTAACTCTCTGTTTCCTTTGGTATAGCCATGCCCTAATCCAGCTTAATATAGCACCCCCAATACCATGAGACTCTATCTTTTTAATCAGTCTTTCATGTGGCACTGTATCAAAAGCTTTGCTAAAGTCAAGGTATACAACATCGCAATCCTTACCACTATCAACTGCCTCAACAATGCTAGAATAAAAAGATAACAAATTTGTTAAACATGAACGGCCATTTATAAAACCATGCTGCGACTCAACTATTAATTTATGTTTTTCAAGATGAAGACGAATTTTATTTGCTATTATGGATTCGAGTAACTTTCCCACAATAGACGTTAGGCTAATTGGTCGATAGTTAGACGCAAGTGATCTATCTCCTTTCTTAAACACTGGTATCACATTAGCAACTTTCCAAAACTCTGGCACTCTGCCTGACTCTATTGATTTATTAAATATGGTTGACAGTGGGTCACAAAGCTCCTCTTTGCATTCTTTAAGCACCCTGGCAAACACTTCATCCGGCCCTGGGGATTTGTTTGGTTTGAGTTTTACTATTTGTTTAAGAACATCCTCCCTGGTAACTGCAAAACTCGTCAACCTGTCCTCATCCCCACCCACATAAACTTGTTCGGCTGAAGGCATATTGTTAAGTTCCTCTTTAGTAAATACAGATACAAAATATTTATTAAAAATACTACTCATCTCTTCATCACTATCTGTTATTTGACCTGTCTCAGTTTTTAATGGACCTATCCTTTCCCTAGTCTTAGTACGATATAACTGAAAAAACCCTTTAGGATTTGTCTTTGCTTGCCCTGCTATGCGAACTTCATAGTTTCTTTTTGCTTTCCTTATCTCTTTTTTAACATTTCTAACCAGTTGTACGAATTCCTGTTCTAAAGTGACCTCCCCATTTTTAATCCTTTTGTACCAAGCTCTCTTTTTACCTATAAGGTTCTTCAAATTCTTTGTTATCCACTTTGGGTCATTAGTATTCGATCTATTCAATTTGTATGGTATACTACGTTCCTGTGCTTTGTTTAGAATATTCTTAAATAAGTTATATATTGAATCCACATCGAAATCCCCATTTAAGTCACCTGTCGCTGGGTTCCCATACCCCATACCCAAGACTTTCCAATCTATTTGACCCAAAAAATTTCTTAGGCTATTAAAATCAGCTTTTCGAAAATCTGGCACTTTAACAGAATTTTCTCCTACTGGTCTATTCCATTCTATGCTAAATCTGATTTCTTTGTGATCACTGCTCCCTAGCTCACTCCCTATTTCGATGTCATTAATTTGCGTTTCCCTGTTAGTTAACACTAAATCTAAAATATTATTTTCCCGCGTTGGTTCCTTAATGTGTTGCGTAAGAAAGCAATCGTCAATTAATTCTAGAAAATCTTCTGCTTCACTATTCCCTGTTTTGTTCAACCAGTTTATTCCGCTAAAATTAAAGTCACCCATGACATAAATACTGTTAGATCTAGATGCTCTAGATATTTCATCCCATAGGTGCTTTGCTTCCATTCTGTCTAAATTTGGTGGCCTATATATTACTCCTATTATAATATTATTTGCTTTTTCGTTTAATTCTATCCAAATAGTTTCTGTGTGTGGCTCTGTTTTGATTCCCTCTTTGAGACTACATTTCAAATTGTCCCTAACATATATGGCTACTCCACCTCCTCGTCTAATATATCTATCTGAGTGAAATAGTTTAAATCCATATATTTGATATTCAGCTAATAGTTCTCTATTTTCTACATTCATCCACGTTTCGGTAAGTGCAATAATATCTATTTTTTCTGTGCAGACAAGAGCATTTAATTCGTTAATTTTATTTCTTAGACTTCTACTGTTAGTGTAATATACCCTAAGTGAATTGTTATTTTGCGGACCTTCTCTTTCCCTGATCGTTTTGCCAATTCCTTTCTCCCACAAACACATACTTTTATTACCTCCTTCCTCCAAATCAATTCCCATACCTCTATCTACTAACAGTTTAAACCCAAACAAACACCTCTAACCACTTCTTCCAACGAGTTCGCAACAGCAACAACCCCAGCTCTCGATAGATGCACCCCATCACGAGCATACATTTCATTTTTTCCGTAGAAGTGTTCCCAGTTGTCTATGAAAGATATTGCATTTGTTTCTTGTTGATTCCTCTGTGGTCACGCTTATATTCGAGTTAGTTCATTATGCAATCCGAGGGGCTGGTGTCTAGCTGTCATTGATAGTGTCACAGGAAGGATTTCGAGTAACGTCATTGACATTTTTTTTTTTTTTGTAGTAGTTAGTACTTTATTGAATAAACTAAGTTGTTATGGTTAACACTGTCTTTTCGTTACACCCCCACACGTTATTATTGTTATGCAAAAGTTCTTCACACTCGACTACTAAAATTGAGACTGATTCTGAGCTTTGGATCAAATATACGGCACCACACAACAATAAATTATTGTTGTGAGAGCCCTTGACCTACTCGTTAGATTCGCTTTGGCGAATGGTGAAGGTCGGCGGCCTAGTGGAGGGGATTTCAATTTTCATTGGGGTCTCGGTGTTTGCTCGCGCCTAGTCAATGGTTCATACATGGTCCCAAAGTGAGAAATGAGCTGTTTACTACACTGGTGTGTTAGCTAAGCAAGTCCTTCCTCAGGCGACTTAATTGAATATCACGACAGGAATAAAGATTAAAGAATAAAGAAAAATTCTTAGAAATTTTCCGAGCTCAATTCCTTATACCAATTGCAATTTATTCCACAAATTCTCACATCAAAACTCTCAAAGAGATGAGTAGTATTTTAGTATTTTTAATAAATATTTTGTATCTGTGTTTACTAAGGAGGAGCTTAACAATATACCTTCAGCCGAACAAATATATGTGGGTGGGGACGAGGACAGGTTGACTAGTTTAGCAGTTACCAGGGAGGATGTAATTAAACAAATAGTAAAACTAAAACCAAACAAATCCTCAGGGCCGGATGAAGTGTTTGCCAGGGTACTTAAAGAATGCAAAGAGGAGCTTTCCGAGCCACTGTCTACCATATTTAATAAATCAATAGAGTTAGGTAGAGTGCCAAAGTTATGGAAAGTTGCTAATGTGATACCAGTTTTTAAGAAAGGAGACAGATCACTTGCGTCTAACTATCGACCAATTAGCCTAACGTTTATTGTTGGAAAGTTACTCGAATCTATAATTGCAAATAAAATTTGTCTTCATCTTGAAAAACATAATTTAATATTTGAGTCACAACATGGTTTTATAAATGGCCGTTCATGTTTAACAAATTTGTTGTCTTTTTATTCTAGCATTGTTGAGGCGGTTGATAGTGGTAAGGATTGCGATGTTGTGTACCTTGACTTTAGCAAAGCTTTAGATACAGTGCCACATGAAAGACTGATTAAAAAGATACAGTGCCACATGAAAGACTGATTAAAAAGATAGAGTCTCATGGTATTGGGGGTGCTGTATTAAGCTGGATTAGGGCATGGCTATACCAAAGGAAACAGAGAGTTAGTATAAATGGAGTCAAGTCAGAGTGGGAAAATGTTGTAAGTGGGGTGCCTCAAGGCTCTGTCCTGGGACCTCTGTTGTTTATAATATATATAAAGGATTTAGATTCAGGTTTGAGTAGCAACATTTGTAAATTTGCCGATGATACGAAAATCGGTAAGGAAATTAATTCGGAGGAGGACTCACTATCACTTCAAGTTGATCTAGATAGGGTTTTGAAATGGTCGAAGGATTGGCAGATGCAGTTTAATGCTGATAAATATAAAGTTCTGAGGTAAGGTAATGATGATAGAGTTACAAGATACGAGCTAGATGGTGTTGAGATTGCGAAGACGGATTGCGAAAGGGATCTGGGAGTTTTGATTAGTAGAATTTAAAACAAAAAGATCAATGCATCAATGTTAGTAATAAGGCAAATCGGACATTTGGATTTATTAATCGCAGCGTTAGTAACAAGACACCTGGTGTGGTTCTCAAGCTATATTTTGCTGTAGTTAGGCCCCATTTAGATTATGCAGTTCAGTTTTGGTTGCCATATTATAGAATGGATATAAATTCACTTGAACGTGTCCAGCGTAGGATGACTAAGTTAATTCCCCAAATTAGAAATCTTTCATATGAAGAAAGATTAACAAAGCTTAAGTTGCATTCACTGGAAAGGCGAAGAGTTAGGGGTGACATGATAGAGGTTTACACGTGGGTGAATGGACATAACAAAGGGGATATTAATAGGGTATTAAAGTATCAACACAAGACAGAACACGAAACAATGGGTATAAATTGGATAAGTTTAGATTTAGGAAAGAGTTGGGTAAATACTGGTTCGGTAACAGGGTTGTTGATTTGTGGAACCAATTACCGCGTAACGTGGTGGAGGTGGGGTCTCTAGATTGTTTCAAGCGTGGGTTGGACATCTTGATGAGTGGGATTGGGTGGTTATAGATAGGAGCTGCCTCGTATGGGCCAATAGGCCTTCTGCAGTTACTTTATTCTTATGTTCTTATAAGGCACTCCACTTACAAAATTTTCCCACTCTGACAGAACCCCAATTATACTAACTATTTTTCCTTTGGTATAGCCATTCCCTAATCCATCTTAATATGGCACCTCTAATACCATGATTCTCTATCTTTTTAATAAGTCTTTCATAAGAACATAAGAACATAAGAACATAAGAACAAAGGTAACTGCAGAAGGCCTATTGGCCCATACGAGGCAGCTCCTATTCTATAACCACCCAATCCCACTCATATACTTGTCCAACCCGTGCTTGAAACAATCGAGGGACCCCACCTCCACAATGTTACGCGGCAATTGGTTCCACAAATCAACAACCCTGTTACTGAACCAGTATTTACCCAAGTCTTTCCTAAATCTAAACTTATCCAATTTATATCCATTGTTTCGTGTTCTGTCCTGTGTTGATACTTTTAATACCCTATTAATATCCCCCCGGTTATGTCCATTCATCCACTTGTAAACCTCTATCATGTCACCCCTAACTCTTCGCCTTTCCAGTGAATGCAACTTAAGCTTTGTTAATCTTTCTTCATATGAAAGATTTCTAATTTGGGGAATTAACTTAGTCATCCTACGCTGGACACGTTCAAGTGAATTTATATCCATTCTATAATATGGCGACCAAAACTGAACTGCATAATCTAAATGGGGCCTAACTAGAGCAAGATATAGCTTGAGAACCACACCAGGTGTCTTGTTACTAACGCTGCGATTAATAAATCCAAGTGTCCGATTTGCCTTATTACGAACATTTATGCATTGATCCTTTTGTTTTAAATTCTTACTAATCATAACTCCCAGATCCCTTTCGCAATCCGACTTCGCAATCACAACACCATCTAGCTCGTATCTTGTAACTCTATCATCATTACCTAACCTCAGAACTTTACATTTATCAGCATTAAACTGCATCTGCCAATCCTTTGACCATTTCAAAACCCTATCTAGATCAACTTGAAGTGATAGTGAGTCCTCCTCCGAATTAATTTCCCTACCGATTTTCGTATCATCGGCAAATTTGCAAATGTTGCTACTCAAACCTGAATCTAAATCATTTATATATATTATAAACAACAGAGGTCCCAGGACAGAGCCTTGAGGCACTCCACTTACAACATTTTCCCACTCTGACTTGATTCCATTTATACTAACTCTCTGTTTCCTTTGGTATAGCCATGCCCTAATCCAGCTTAATATAGCACCCCCAATACCATGAGACTCTATTTTTTTAATCAGTCTTTCATGTGGCACTGTATCAAAAGCTTTGCTAAAGTCAAGGTATACAACATCGCAATCCTTACCACTATCAACTGCCTCAACAATGCTAGAATAAAAAGATAACAAATTTGTTAAACATGAACGGCCATTTATAAAACCATGTTGAGACTCAATTATTAATTTATGTTTTTCAAGATGAAGACGAATTTTATTTGCTATTATAGATTCGAGTAACTTTCCCACAATAGACGTTAGGCTAATTGGTCGATAGTTAGACGCAAGTGATCTATCTCCTTTCTTTAAAACTGGTATCACATTAGCAACTTTCCAAAACTCTGGCACTCTGCCTGACTCTATTGATTTATTAAATATGGTTGACAGTGGGTCACAAAGCTCCTCTTTGCATTCTTTAAGCACCCTAGCAAACACTTCATCCGGCCCTGGGGATTTGTTTGGTTTGAGTTTTACTATTTGTTTAAGAACATCCTCCCTGGTAACTGCTAAACTCGTCAACCTGTCCTCGTCCCCACCCACATAGACTTGTTCGGCTGAAGGCATATTGTTAAGTTCCTCTTTAGTAAATACAGATACAAAATATTTATTAAAAATACTACACTATCTGTTATTTGACCTGTCTCAGATTTTAATGGACCTATCCTTTCCCTAGTCTTAGTTCGATATAACTGAAAAAACACTTTAGTATTTGTCTTTGCTTGCTCTGCTATGCGAACTTCATAGTTTCTTTTTGCTTTCATAAGAACATAAGAACAAAGGTAACTGCAGAAGGCCTATTGGCCCATACGAGGCAGCTCCTATTCTATAACCACCCAATCCCACTCATATACTTGTCCAACCCGTGCTTGAAACAATCGAGGGACCCCACCTCCACAATGTTACGCGGCAATTGGTTCCACAAATCAACAACCCTGTTACTGAACCAGTATTTACCCAAGTCTTTCCTAAATCTAAACTTATCCAATTTATATCCATTGTTTCGTGTTCTGTCCTGTGTTGATACTTTTAATACCCTATTAATATCCCCCCGGTTATGTCCATTCATCCACTTGTAAACCTCTATCATGTCACCCCTAACTCTTCGCCTTTCCAGTGAATGCAACTTAAGCTTTGTTAATCTTTCTTCATATGAAAGATTTCTAATTTGGGGAATTAACTTAGTCATCCTACGCTGGACACGTTCAAGTGAATTTATATCCATTCTATAATATGGCGACCAAAACTGAACTGCATAATCTAAATGGGGCCTAACTAGAGCAAGATATAGCTTGAGAACCACACCAGGTGTCTTGTTACTAACGCTGCGATTAATAAATCCAAGTGTCCGATTTGCCTTATTACGAACATTTATGCATTGATCCTTTTGTTTTAAATTCTTACTAATCATAACTCCCAGATCCCTTTCGCAATCCGACTTCGCAATCACAACACCATCTAGCTCGTATCTTGTAACTCTATCATCATTACCTAACCTCAGAACTTTACATTTATCAGCATTAAACTGCATCTGCCAATCCTTTGACCATTTCAAAACCCTATCTAGATCAACTTGAAGTGATAGTGAGTCCTCCTCCGAATTAATTTCCCTACCGATTTTCGTATCATCGGCAAATTTGCAAATGTTGCTACTCAAACCTGAATCTAAATCATTTATATATATTATAAACAACAGAGGTCCCAGGACAGAGCCTTGAGGCACTCCACTTACAACATTTTCCCACTCTGACTTGATTCCATTTATACTAACTCTCTGTTTCCTTTGGTATAGCCATGCCCTAATCCAGCTTAATATAGCACCCCCAATACCATGAGACTCTATTTTTTTAATCAGTCTTTCATGTGGCACTGTATCAAAAGCTTTGCTAAAGTCAAGGTATACAACATCGCAATCCTTACCACTATCAACTGCCTCAACAATGCTAGAATAAAAAGATAACAAATTTGTTAAACATGAACGGCCATTTATAAAACCATGTTGCGACTCAATTATTAATTTATGTTTTTCAAGATGAAGACGAATTTTATTTGCTATTATAGATTCGAGTAACTTTCCCACAATAGACGTTAGGCTAATTGGTCGATAGTTAGACGCAAGTGATCTATCTCCTTTCTTAAAAACTGGTATCACATTAGCAACTTTCCAAAACTCTGGCACTCTGCCTGACTCTATTGATTTATTAAATATGGTTGACAGTGGGTCACAAAGCTCCTCTTTGCATTCTTTAAGCACCCTAGCAAACACTTCATCCGGCCCTGGGGATTTGTTTGGTTTGAGTTTTACTATTTGTTTAAGAACATCCTCCCTGGTAACTGCTAAACTCGTCAACCTGTCCTCGTCCCCACCCACATAGACTTGTTCGGCTGAAGGCATATTGTTAAGTTCCTCTTTAGTAAATACAGATACAAAATATTTATTAAAAATACTACTCATCTCTTCATCACTATCTGTTATTTGACCTGTCTCAGTTTTTAATGGACCTATCCTTTCCCTAGTCTTAGTACGATATAACTGAAAAAACCCTTTAGGATTTGTCTTTGCTTGCCCTGCTATGCGAACTTCATAGTTTCTTTTTGCTTTCCTTATCTCTTTTTTAACATTTCTAACCAGTTGTACGAATTCCTGTTCTAAAGTGACCTCCCCATTTTTAATCCTTTTGTACCAAGCTCTCTTTTTACCTATAAGGTTCTTCAAATTCTTTGTTATCCACTTTGGGTCATTAGTATACGATCTATTCAATTTGTATGGTATACTACGTTCCTGTGCTTTGTTTAGAATATTCTTAAATAAGTTATATATTGAATCCACATCGAAATCCCCATTTAAGTCACCTATCGCTGGGTTCATGTCTCGCTCCAAGACCGGCCCACACCCCATACCCAAGCCTTTCCAATCAATTTGACCCAAAAAATTTCTTAGGCTATTAAAATCAGCTTTTCGAAAATCTGGCACTTTAACAGAATTTTCTCCTACTGGTCTATTCCATTCTATGCTAAATCTGATTTCTTTGTGATCACTGCTCCCTAGCTCACTCCCTATTTCGATGTCATTAATTTGCGTTTCCCTGTTAGTTAACACTAAATCTAAAATATTATTTTCCCGTGTTGGTTCCTTAATGTGTTGCGTAAGAAAGCAATCGTCAATTAATTCTAGAAAATCTTCTGCTTCACTATTCCCTGTTTTGTTCAACCTGTTTATTCCGCTAAAATTAAAGTCACCCATGACATAAATACTGTTAGATCTAGATGCTCTAGATATTTCATCCCATAGATGCTTTGCTTCCATTCTGTCTAAATTTGGTGGCCTATATATTACTCCTATTATAATATTATTAGCTTTTTCGTTTAATTCAATCCAAATAGTTTCTGTGTGTGGCTCTGTTTTGATTCCCTCTTTGAGACTACATTTCAAATTGTCCCTAACATATATGGCTACTCCACCTCCTCGTCTAATATATCTATCTGTGTGAAATAGTTTAAATCCATATATTTGATATTCAGCTAATAGTTCTCTATTTTCTACATTCATCCACGTTTCGGTAAGTGCAATAATATCTATTTTTTCTGTGCAGACAAGAGCATTTAATTCGTTAATTTTATTTCTTAGACTTCTACTGTTAGTGTAATATACCCTAAGTGAATTGTTATTTTGCGGACCTTCTCTTTCCCTGATCGTTTTGCCAATTCCTTTCTCCCACAAACACATACTTTTATTACCTCCTTCCTCCAAATCAATTCCCATACCTCTATCTACTAACAGTTTAAACCCAAACAAACACCTCTAACCACTTCTTCTAGCGAGTTCGCAACAGCAACAACCCCAGCTCTCGATAGATGCACCCCATCACGAGCATACATTTCATTTCTTCCATAGAAGTGTTCCCAGTTGTCTATGAAAGATATTGCATTTGATTTGCAATATCTTTCCAGCCGGCAATTGACACCAAGTGCCCTCGATATCCATTCATTTCCCACTCCCTTTCTTGGAAGAATGCCACATATGATCGGGATTCCTCCCTTGCTCCTAACTAACTCTATGGCTGTTTTATACCTCTGAATCAGTTCCTCACTCCTGACTCGACCAACATCATTTCCTCCCACGCTAATGCAAATAATGGGATTGTTCCCATTACCAGCCATAATATCATTCATGTTGTTTATAATATCACCAATGCCAGCTCCGGGATAGCAAACCCTTAACCTGTTCCCCCTATCTCTAGCACAAAACGTTCTATCCAAATACCTTATCTGGGAATCTCCCACAACTAATGTTTGCTTAGGTACTTCCTTTACTTTCTGAGGGGCCTGCGCTTCCTTTCTCTTCGTTGCTTTCCCTTTTGCGCGATCCACAGTCTCTCCACAGCACTCGTCCTCCAAAACGTCAAATGAATTTGAAGTTGCTATGGCGTTTGAAGGCGGCTTTATCAAAGTCTTCTTAAGGCCCCTGTCTTTCGCAACTCTCCAAGACGAGGTCCCTTTACTGCTGGTCTCCTCCTTCGTTACTTCTCGTTGTTTTTTAAGCTGACGCACCTCCTCCCGCAGAGAGTCCAACTCTGTCCTCAGGGCTCCCACTAGAGTCACCAGGTCCTTCACTACAACTTCCATATTGCTATGATAATATAACAACACTCAGGAGCTCCGGTTAACACAACCTCTCACTGTGACTTCACCTGACCGACTCCAATCCTAATCTCTTTTTTAACATTTCTAACCAGTTGTATGAATTCCTGTTCTAAACTGACTTCCCCATTCTTAATCCTTTTGTACCAAGCTCTCATTACCTATAAAGTTCTTTAAATTATTTGTTATCCACTTTGGGTCATTAGTATTCGATCTATTAAATTTTTATGGTATACTACGTTCCTGTGCTTTGTTTAGAATATTCTTAAATAAGTTATATATTAAATCCACATCGAAATCCCCTTTTACGTCACCTATCGCTGGATTCATGTCTCGTTCTAAGACCAGCCCACACCCCATACCCAAGACTTTCCAATCTATTTGACCCAAAAAATTTCTTAGGCTATTAAAATCAGCTTTTCGAAAATCTGGCACTTTAACAGAATTTTCTCCTACAGGTCTATTCCATTCTATGCTAAATCTGAGTACTTTGTAATCACTGTTCCCTAGCTCACTCCCTATTTTGATGTCATTAATTTGTGTTTCCCTGTTAGTTAATACTAAATCTAAAATATTATTTTCTCACATTGGTTCCTTAATGTGTTGCGTAAGAAAGCAATCGTCAATTAATTCTAGAAAATCTTCTGCTTCACTATTCCCTGTTTTGTTCACCCAGTTTATTCCACTAAAATTAAAGTCACCCATGACATAAATACTGTTAGATCTAGATATTTCATCCCATAGATGCTTTGCTTCCATTCTGTCTAAATTTGGTGGCCTATATATAACTCCTATTATAATATTATTTGCTTTTTCGTTTAATTCTATCCAAATAGTTTCTCTGTGTGGCTCAGTTTTGATTCCCTCTTTGAGACTTAAATCCATTAATACTTAAATCCATTAATACTTAAATCCATTAATACTTAAATCCATTAATAAAAAACATGACTTTGAGAAGAAGTATAGGTTAGGAATTGTCTCCAAGGAATTCTCAAAGAAATACTCATTATTGCTATCTAAGATGATTAGACGAGCCAAAACTAAATACTACGAAGATAAATTTACCCAAATAAAGAGCAACATTAAAAAAACTTGGAGCACAATTTCACAAATATTGGGATCAAAGAAGACTTTAAATAACAAACCAACACTCCTTTCCAATAACGATGGTCAGCTTTCAGCCTCAGATTCTGCTATTGAGTTCAATAGGTTCTTCTCTTCCATTGGGTCATCCCTTGCAAATGATATTCCATCTTCCAGTACTGACATTAAGGACTATCTCACAGGTAACTATCCACAGTCTCTGTACCTAAAGCCTATTAATTCCACTGACGTCAATGAGATAATCCTTTCCCTTAAAACCAAGTCTAGTGCCCTTGAGGAGATACCAACTTTAATTGACAAAAAAGCCTCCAGATCTTTAGCCCCTGCTATTGCATTGCTCTTCAAGTCACTTGAACTCCAAACCTTTCCAGATATTCTAAAAAAAGCGAGAGTAACGCCTGTCCACAAATGTGGTGATCCCACAGATGTTAACAACTACAGACCTATATCAATCCTGCCTAACTTGTCAAAAATTGTTGAAAAACTAATCTATAAGCAGCTTTACTCTTATCTAGCCAAACACAATATACTTAGCCCTTGCCAATATGGCTTCAGACCCAAAAAAAGCACTAACGATGCACTTATTAGTATGCTTAACTCGATTCATACAGCTCTTGATAAAAATGAGTTCCCTGTTGGGTTATTTGTGGACCTGCGTAAAGCATTTGACACTGTCAACCACCAAAACCTTCTTCTTAAACTACATCATTATGGAGTCAGAGGACACTCCCTGCAATACCTCAAATCCTACCTTACTGACAGGCTCCAGTATGTTTCTGTGAATAATTCAATTTCTCCCACCCTACCCATCAACATTGGTGTTCCTCAGGGCAGCATACTTGGCCCTCTCCTCTTTCTCATCTACATTAATGACCTTCCAAATGCCTCCCAACACCTCAAACCAATTCTATTTGCTGACGACACAACCTTCATTTACTCCAGTCCTGGCCCCCTTGCTCTAAATGACACAGTAAATACGGAGCTAAATAAAGTCCATCTTTGGCTAACTGCCAACAAACTCACCATTAACATTGACAGAACTTTCTATATTCTGTTTGGCAATAAATCCTCTAATCAAATAAATCTCAAAATAAACAATACCCAAATTTGTAACAAATTAGATGGCAAATTCCTTGGCATTCTCATTGACCACAAGCTGAATTTCCAGGGCCACATTCTAAATATATCAAAAAAAGTTTCAAAAACTGTTGGCATTCTTTCTAAGATCAGATATTATGTACCCCGCCCTACCCTGGTGACTCTCTATTACTCCCTCGTCTATCCATATCTCAACTATGGTATTTGTGCTTGGGGTTCTACTACCCAAAATCATTTACGTCCTCTAATTACTCAACACAAAGCTGCTATTAGGACAATATCCAACTCTGGCCCCAGACATCACTCGGTACCCCTACTCAAATCTCTGAATATGTTAGACATTAAGTCACTGCACATTCTCTCATGTGTCTTATACATATATAAAACGCTAAACTGTAATGCCAATCCTGACCTCAAAAGCTTCATAGAAGGTTGTAACAGAACCCATGAGCACCACACCAGAAATAAATACAGTTTTGATATTCCTAGTGTACGACTTAATCAAACTAGAAATGCTCTACAAATCAAGGGACCCAGATTGTGGAATGACCTTCCCAAACATGTTAAAGAATGTACCTCTCTCAACCAGTTTAAGATAAAAAGGAAGCTATACCTAATAAATTCCCTGTAACCTACCTTACCCCTCTAATGTCATCCAATGTTTTTTTTTTTTTAAAGAGCGCTGTTTGTCGACAGAACTGTATTTGTGCTGCTTTTTCAGCTATGTTTTCATTCCATGTTTTCATTTTACTCTTTATGCTCAATTAGTATTAAGCTTTAGTCATTTAAGTTTTTTATGCCCGAAACGCTTTGCGTAATAGTGGCTTTAGGCAATGTATGTACTAGCCCTAATTATAAATCCATCACTCTTTGTAAAATCTCTTTTATGTATGTACCTTACCTAAATAAACATTTTGATTTTTTATTTTGATTTTTTTGATTTTGTTTATTTTATTTCTTAAACTTCTACTGTTAGTGTAATATACCCTAACTGAATTGTTATTTTGAGGCCCTTCAATTTCCCTGATCATTTTGCCAATTTGTTTCTCCAACAAACACATATTTTTATTACCTCCTTCCTCCCTATCAATTCACATACCACTATCTACTAATAGTTTAAACCCAAACAAATGCCTCTAACTACTGGCCCCAACGAGTTCGCACTAGCAACAACCCCAGCCCTCGATAGATGCACCCAATCACGAGAATACATTTCATTTCTTCCATAGAAGTAATCCCAGTTGTCTATGAAAGATATTGCATTTGATTTGCAATATCTTTCCAGTTATGATTAGTAAGAATTTAAAACAAAAGGATCAATGCATGAATGTTCATAATAAGGCAAATAGGACACTGGGATTTATTAATTAAAGCGTTAGTAACAAGACACCTGGTGTGGTTCTTCAGCTATATCCTGCTCTGGTTAGGCCTCATTTAGCGCACATGACGGGAGAGACATCTCCCGCCAACATATCACAAGGCGCAGTGTGGTTACAATGCGACCCAAACGTCTTAAGGTCAGAGCTACTCCACTTGATGGTCATGCTATCGGAAGAAGCAATACTTTAAAGGTCCTGAAGGACGTAACTGGCCTCAAATCCGCTGATATTAGTCAGGAAGGTGAAGATATCGTGCTCTACTTTTCATGTGAAGAGGAGCTAGAAAAACTCCTCACTAACGATGCCTTTCTTCGCAAAGAGCACTACCTACATCCTCACTTCCCACATCAGTTCCTGGCCGGAAGAACTGTTTTTACCAGCAGGACCAGCCGGTGGATCGCTGAGCGACCTCAACATCATATCATAAACAATATCGAGGACGAAAATCCAAACCTGTCGGTATTCAACCTAGAGTTCTGCAACACCGACAAAACATCAATGAAGATTACGTTCACCACCATAGCTGCGGCCACCCAGGCTGCCACACAAGGATTCTACTGCTTCGGCCTAAAAATACCACCTCACCAAATAAAAAAGGAACGATACCATGAGATCCAGCAGTGCTTTAAGTGCTACGAGCTCTCCCACCCGACCAACAAGTGTCAGCACCCTGTCCAGAGGTGCAGCCTGTGCGCACTGGACCATCACTACTCCATTTCCTACCGCTGCCCCCGCAGACAGGAAATCATCAAGGCCCAGGTTGAAGCCAAAAGAAACAACACGTCTACCTCCTCGACCAGAGCCCCTAGCGTTCAACTCACCACCTTAGCTCTCACTAGTCGACCAGAAGACTTTCCTGTCCTACCAACATGTGGCTCCTCCCAGCAGGCGACACAGCCTTCTCATTGGGTACCCAAGATCTCGCAGGCTCCTTCACAGCCCCCTGCATCACGTGCAGGCATTATCCCTGGTCTTCTTAAACAAGCGGAAAGGCTTGCAGGACCAGACAACCAGCGCTTTGTCAGTGAACTAAACGCATTATACATAGACAATGGCCTGGCCCCCATCATAGCCACTAGCGTAAATCTCACTGCCTGCTCTACCACTCCGGAGACTACCACCAGGACGACCATGTGGTCAACTTCAACACCGACTCCAGAACCGCCCATGACCCGGGCGACACAAACAGAGGTAATTCCTTCTCCAGCTCCCAACACTCCTATCATCACTATCTCAGCAGCCGCGCTAGCAGACGTGCTGTCTACAAACGATAACAGCACCACCAGCGCTCCTGAAATAGCTACAACCACCAATCAACGACACCTAAACCTACCTAAGGCTGCGAGGCGAAAGACAAAAACTCCTACTACGGAGGTTACGGACTCCTCAGACGAGGAAATCATAGTAGGAGCTCCACCGCCGCATCACAAATACGACACCTACACGGTTCAAGACTTCCTCATGGAGGCCACGTCACCAAACTCTAACGACAGCACTGCTCAGCCAAAGTCGCAGGCAAAGAAAAAACGAAAACCTAGAGGTCTACACTAACCCCACCAGCTCCATAACTGGTATAGCCAGCCCTCCAGGCTGAAAACCATCATGAAGACCCCCATCCATCGCCACATCTCTAGTATCAGCCACTGATACAGATAATGGCTCCAAAGAGCCTCCACTTACAGGCTCACCATAGCCCGTGCTACTGGAACTTATCGTTCTGAGTAGCGAATCTTAAACAACAACAACAACAACAGCCTCATTTAGATTATGCAGTTCAGTTTTGGTCGCCATATTATAGAATGGATAAAATTCACTTGAACGTGTCCAGCGTAGGTTAACTAAGTTAATTCCCCAAATTTGAAATCTTTCATATAAAGAAAGATTAACAAAGCTTAAATTGCATTCTCTGGAAAGGCAAAGAGTTAGGTGTGACATGATAGGGGTGATATGATTTAGCAGTCTCCGTGGTGTAGTGGTAAGACACTCGCCTGGCGTTCCGCGAGCGCTATGTCGTATCCTGGCCGGGGAGGATTTACTGGGCGCAATTCCTTAACTGTAGCCTCTGTTTAACGCAACAGTAAAATGTATACTTGTATGAAAAAACGATTCTTCGCGGCAGGGGATCGTGTTCCAGGGACCTGCCCGAAACGCTACGCGTACTAGTGGCTGTACAAGAATGTAACAACTCTTGTATATATCTCAAAAAAAAAAAAAAAAAAAAAAGGTTTACAAGTTACAACAAATCGGATATTAATAAGGTATTAAAAGTGTCAACACAAGACAGAACACGAAACAATGGGTATAAATTGGATAAGTTTAGATTTAGGAAAGACTTGGGTAAGTGCTGGTTCGGTGGTTGATTTGTAGAACCAATTACCACGTAACGTGGTAGAGGTGGGGTCCCTGGATTGTTTCAAGCGTGGCTTGGACATGTATGAGTGGGATTGGGTGGTTATAGATAGGAGCTGCCTCGTATGGGCCAGTAGGCCCATACGAGGCAGTTCCTTTGTTCTTATGTTGTTAACAGAAATTATGAAATTCCCATAGCAGGGCAAGCGAAGACAAATCCTAAAGTTTTTTCAGTTATATCGAACTAAGACTAGGGAAAGATTAGGTCCATTAAAAACTGAGACAGATCAAATAACGGATAATGACTAGGAGATGAGTAGTATTTTTAATAAATATTTTATATCTGTATTTACTAAAGAGGACCTGAACAATGTAACAAACTAGCTGTTGTAGGTATGATCAAGAAGGTTCTATGAACACGGGTAGGGACCTGACCCAAGCATATGGTCGAATCCCCTGGGGGATTGGCAATTATCTTGAGATTATCAGGTTATAAGACAGGTCAAATAACGGATAATGACAAGGAGATGAGTAGTATTTTTAACAAATATTTTATATCTGTATTTACTAAAGAAGAACTTAACAATATGCCTTCAGCCGAACAAGTCTATCTGGGTGGGGATGAGGACAGGTAGACTAGTTTAGCAGTTACCAGGGAGGATGTAATTAAACAATTAGTAAAACTAAAACCAAACAAATCCCCAGGGCCGCATGAAGTGTTTGCCAGGGTGCCTAAAGAATGCAAAGAGGAGCTTTCCGAGCCACTGTCTACCATATTTAATAAATCAATAGAGTTAGGCAGAGTGCCAGAGTCATGGAAGGTAGCTAATGTGGTACCAATTTTTAAGAAAGGAGATAGATCACTTGCGTCAAACTATCGGCCAATTAGCCTAACGTCTATTGTGGGAGAGTTACTTGAATCAATAATTGCAAATACAATTCGTCTCCATGTTGAAAAACATAAATTAATAAATGAGTCGCAACATGGTTTTACAAATGGCCGTTCATGTTTAACAAATTTGCTAACTTTTTATTCCAGCATAGTTGAGGCAGTTGATAGTAGTAAGGATTGTGATGTTGTGTACCTTGACTTTAGCAAAACTTTTGATACAGTGCCACATGAAAGTCTAATTAAAAAAATAGAAGCTCATGGTATTGGGGGTGCTATATTAAGTTGGATTAGGGCATGGCTATTCCAAAGGAAACAGAGTTAGTATAAATGGGGTTAAGTCAGAGTGGGATAATGTTGTTAGTGGAGTACCTCAGGGCTCTGTCCTGGGACCTCTGTTGTTTAATTATATATAAATGATTTAGATTCAGGTTTGAGTAGCAACATCTGCAAATTTGCAGATGATACAAAAATCGGTAGGGAAATCAACACGAAAGAAGACTCGCTATCACTTCAAGTTGATCTAAATAGAGTTTTAGAATGGTCAAAAAATTGGCAGATTCAGTTTAATGCTGATAAATGTTGAGTTTTAAGGCTGGGTAACGATGATAGAGTTACAAGATACGAGCTAGATGGTGTTGAGATTGCGAAGTCGGATTGCGAAAGGGATCTGAGAGTTATGATGAGCAAGAATTAAAAACAAAAGGATCAATGCATGAATGTTCGTAATAAGGCGAATAGGACACTGGGGTTTATTAGTCGAAGCGTTAGTAACAAGACACCTGGTGTGGTTCTTAAGCTATATCTTGCTCTGGTTAGGCCCCATTTAGATTATGCAGTTCAGTTTTGGTCCCCGAATTATAGAATGGATATAAATTCACTTGAACGTGTCCAACGTAGGATGACTAAGTTAATTCCCCAAATTAGAAATCTTTCATATGAAGAAAGATTAACAAAGCTTAAGTTGCATTCACTGGAAAGGCAAAGAGTTAGGGGTGACATAGAAGTTTACAAGTGGATGAATGGACATAACAAAGGGTATATTTATAGGGTATTAAAAGTATCAATTCAAGACAGAACACGAAACATAAAACAAAAGGATCAATGCATAAATGTTCGTAATAAGGCAAATCGGACACTTGGATTTATTAATCGCAGCGTTAGTAACAAGACACCTGGTGTGGTTCTCAAGCTATATCTTGCTCTAGTTAGGCCCCATTTAGATTATGCAGTTCAGTTTTGGTCGCCATATTATAGAATGGATATAAATTCACTTGAACGTGTCCAGCGTAGGATGACTAAGTTAATTCCCCAAATTAGAAATCTTTCATATGAAGAAAGATTAACATAGCTTAAGTTGCATTCACTGGAAAGGCGAAGAGTTAGGGGTGACATGATAGAGGTTTACAAGTGGATGAATGGACATAACCGGGGGGATATTAATAGGGTATTAAAAGTATCAACACAGGACAGAACACGAAACAATGGATATAAATTGGATAAGTTTAGATTTAGGAAAGACTTGGGTAAATACTGGTTCAGTAACAGGGTTGTTGATTTGTGGAACCAATTGCCGCGTAACATTGTGGAGGTGGGGTCCCTCGATTGTTTCAAGCACGGGTTGGACAAGTATATGAGTGGGATTGGGTGGTTATAGAATAGGAGCTGCCTCGTATGGGCCAATAGGCCTTCTGCAGTTACCTTTGTTCTTATGTTCTTATAAGAACAAAGGTAACTGCAGAAGGCCTATTGGCCCATACGAGGCAGCTCCTATCTATAGCCACCCAATCCCACTCATATACTTGTCCAACCCGTGCTTGAAACAATCGAGGGACCCCACATCCACCACGTTACGCGGCAATTGGTTCCACAAATCAACAACCCTGTTACTGAACCTGTCCTAAATCGAAACTTATCCAATTTATACCCATTGTTTCGTGTTCTGTCTTGTGTTGATATTTTTAATACCCTATTATAATCCACCCTGTTATGTCCATTCATCCACTTGTAAACCTCTATCATGTCACCCCTAACTCTTCGCCTTTCCAGTGAATGCAACTTAAGCTTTGTTAATCTTTCTTCATATGAAAGATTTCTAATTTGGGGAATTAACTTAGTCATCCTACGTTGGACACGTTCAAGTGAATTTATATCCATTCTATAATACGGCAGTCATCCTACGTTGGACACGTTCAAGTGAATTTATATCCATTCTATAATACGGCGACCAAAACTGAACTGCATAATCTAAATGGGGCCTAACCAGAGCAAGATATAGCTTAACAACCACACCAGGTGTCTTGTTACTAACGCTTCGACTATTAAACTCCAGTGTCCTATTTGCCTTATTACGAACATTCATGCATTGATCCTTTTGTTTTAAATTCTTACTAATCATATCTCCCAGATCCCTTTCACAATCCGACTTCGCAATCTCAACACCAGCTAGCTCGTATCTTGTTACTCTATCATCATTACCTTACCTCAGAACTTTACATTTATCAGCATTAAACTGCATTTGCCAATCCTTTGACCATTTCAAAACCCTATCTAGATCAACTTGAAGTGATAGTGAGTCCTCCTCCGAATTAATTTCCCTACCGATTTTCGTATCATCGGCAAATTTGCAAATGTTGCTACTCAAACCTGAATCTAAATCATTTATATATATTATAAACAACAGAGGTCCCAGGACAGAGCCCTGAGGTACTCCACTAACAACATTATCCCACTCTGACTTAACCCCATTTATACTAACTCTCTGTTTCCTTTGGAATAGCCATGCCCTAATCCAACTTAATATAGCACCCCCAATACCATGAGCTTCTATTTTCTTAATTAGTCTTTCATGTGGCACTGTTAGATCTAGATGCTCCAGATATTTCATCCCATAGATGCTTTGCTTCCATTCTGTCTAAATTTGGTGGCCTATATATAACTCCTATTATAATATTATTAGCTTTTTCGTTTAATTCTATCCAAATAGTTTCTGTGTGTGGCTCAGTTTTGATTCCCTCTTTGAGACTACATTTCAAATTGTCCCTAACATATATGGCTACTCCACCTCCTCGTCTAATATATCTATCTGTGTGAAATAGTTTAAATCCATTTATTTGATATTCAGCTAATAGTTCTCTATTTTCTACATTCATCCACGTTTCGGTAAGTGCAATAATATCTATTTTTTTCTGTGCAGACAAGAGCATTTAATTCGTTAATTTTATTTCTTAGACTTCTACTGTTAGTGTAATATACCCTAAGTGAATTGTTATTTTGAGGCCCTTCTCTTTCCCTGATCATTTTGCCAATTCCTTTCTCCCACAAACACATACTCCTATTACCTCCTTCCTCCAAATCAATTCCCATACCTCTATCTACTAACAGTTTAAACCCAAACAAACACCTCTAACCCATTCTTCCAACGAGTTCGCAACAGCAACAACCCCAGCTCTCGATAGATGCACCCCATCACGAGCATACATTTCATTTCTTCCATAGAAGTGTTCCCAGTTGTCTATGAAAGATATTGTATTTGATTTGCAATATCTTTCCAGCCGGCAATTGACACCAAGTGCCCTCGATATCCATTCATTTCCCACTCCCTTTCTTGGAAGAATGCCACATATGATCGGGATTCCTCCCTTGCTCCTAACTAATTCTATGGCTGTTTTATACCGCTGAATCAGTTCCTCACTCCTAACTCGACCAACATCATTTCCTCCCACGCTAATGCAAATAATGGGATTGTTCCCATTTCCAGCCATAATATCATTCATGTTGTTTATAATATCACCAATGCCAGCTCCGGGATAACAAACCCTTAACCTGTTCCCCCTATCTCTAGCACAAAACGTTCTATCCAAATACTTTATCTTTGAATCTCCCACAACTAAGGTTTGCTTAGGTACTTCCTTTACTCTCTGAGGGGCCTGCGCTTCCTTGCTCTTCGTTGCTTTCCCTTTTGCGCGATCCGCAGTCTCACCACAGCACTCGTCCTCCAAAACGTCAAATGAATTAGAAGTTGCTATGGCGTTTGAAGGCGGCTTTATCAAAGTCTTCTTAAGGCCCCTGTCTTTCACAACTCTCCAAGACGAGGTCCCTTTACTACTGGTCTCCTCCTTCGTTACTTCTCGTTGTTCTTTCAGCTGACGCACCTCCTCCCTCAGAGAGTCCAACTCTGTCCTCAGGGCTCCCACTAGAGTCACCAGGTCCTTCACTACAATTTCCATATTGCTATGATAATATAACACTCAGGAGCTCCGGTTAACACACCCTCTCACTGAGACTATCTGCGCCTGACTGATAACTGCAGAATGCCTCTGAAGTGATAGTGAGCTCTTGAAGCGATAGTGAGTCCTCCGAATTAATTTCCCTACCGATTTTCGTATCATCGGCAAATTTGCAAATGTTGCTACTCAAACCTGAATCTAAATCATTTATATATATTATAAACAATAGAGGTCCCAGGACAGAGCCCTGAGGTACTCCACTAACAACATTATCCCACTCCGACTTAACCCCATTTATACTAACTCTGTTTCCTTTGGAATAGCCATGCCCAAATCCAACTTAATATAGCACCCCCAATACCATGAGCTTCTATTTTTTTTCATTAGTCTTTCATGTGGCACTGTATCAAAAGCTTTGCTAAAGTCAAGGTAGACAACATCACAATCCTTACCACTATCAACTGCCTTAACTATGCTGGAATAAAAAGTTAGCAAATTTGTTAAACATGAGCAGCCATTTGTAAAACCATGTTACGACTCATTTATTAATTTATGTTTTTCAAGATGGAGACGAATTGTATTTGCAATTATTGATTCAAGTAACTTTCCCACAATAGACGTTAGGCTAATTGGCCGATAGTTTGACGCAAGTGATCTATCTCCTTTCTTAAAAATTGGTACCACATTAGCTACCTTCCATGACTCTAGCACTCTGCCTGACTCTATTGATTTATTAAATATGGTAGACAGTGGCTCGGAAAGCTCCTCTTTGCATTCTTTAAGCACCCTGGCAAACACTTCATCCGGCCCTGGGGATTTGTTTGGTTTTAGTTTTTCTAATTGTTTAATTACATCCTCCCTGGTAACTACTAAACTAGTCAACCTGTCCTCATCCCCACCCACATAGACTTGTTCGGCTGAAGGCATATTGTTAAGTTCTTCTTTAGTAAATACAGATATAAAATATTTGTTAAAAATACTACTCATCTCCTTGTCATTATCCGTTATTTGGCCTGTCTCAGATTTTAATGGACCTATCCTTTCCCTAGTCTTAGTTCGATATAACTGAAAAAACCCTTTAGGATTTGACTTTGCTTGCTGTGCTATGTGAACTAAATAGTTTCTTTTTGCTTTCCTAATCTCTTTTTTAACATTTCTAACCAGTTGTATGAATTCCTGTTCTAAACTGACTTCCCCATTCTTAATCCTTTTGTACCAAGCTCTCTTTTTACCTATAAGGTTCTTTAAATTATTTGTTATCCACTTTGGGTCATTAGTATTCGATCTATTCAATTTGTATGGTTTACTACGTTCCTGTGCTTTGTTTAGAATGTTCTTAAATAAGTTATATATTAAATCAACATCGAAATCCCCTTTTACATCACCTATCGCTGGGTTCATGTCTCGCTCCAAGACCGACCCACACCCCATTTCCAAGACTTTCCAATCTATTTGACCCAAAAAAATTCTTTGGCTATTAAAATCAGCTTTTCGAAGATCTGGCACTTTAACAGAATTTTCTCCTACAGGTCTATTCCATTCTATGCTAAATCTGATTACTTTGTGATCACTGTTCCCTAGCTCACTCCCTATTTCGATGTCATTAATTTGTGTTTCCCTGTTAGTTAACACTAAATCTAAAATATTATTTTCCCGCGTTGGTTCCTTAATGTGTTGCGTAAGAAAGCAATCGTCAATTAATTCTAGAAAATCTTCTGCTTAACTATTCCCTGTTCTGTTCACCCAGTTTATTCCACTAAAATTAAAGTCACCCATGACATAAATACTGTTAGATCTAGATGCTCAAGATATTTCATCCCATAGATGCTTTGCTTCCATTCTGTCTAAATTTGGTGGCCTATATATAACTCCTATTATAATATTATTTGCTTTTTCGTTTAATTCTATCCAAATAGTTTCTCTGTGTGGCTCAGTTTTGATTCCCTCTTTGAGACTACATTTCAAATTGTCCCTAACATATATGGCTACTCCCCCTCCTCGTCTAATATATCTATCTGTGTGAAATAGTTCAAATCCATTTATTTGATATTCAGCTAATAGTTCTCTATTTTCTACATTCATCCACGTTTCGGTAAGTGCAATAATATCTATTTTTTCTGTGCAGACAAGAGCATTTAATTCGTTAATTTTATTTCTTAGACTTCTACTGTTAGTGTAATATACCCAAAGTGAATTGTTATTTTGAGACCCTTTTCTTTCCCTGATCATTTTGCCAATTCTTTTCTCCCACGAACACATGCTTTTATTACCTCCTTCCTCCAAATCAATTCCCATACCACTATCTACTAACAGTTTAAACCCAAACAAACACCTCTAACCACTGGTTCCAACGAGTTCGCAATAGCGACAACCCCAGCCCTCGATAGATGCACCCCATCACGAGCATACATTTCATTTCGTCCATAGAAGTGTTCCCAGTTGTCTATGAAAGATATTGCATTTGATTTGCAATATCTTTCCAGCCGGCAATTGACACCAAGTGCCCTCGACATCCATTCATTTCCCACTCCCTTTCTTAGAAGAATGCCACATATGATCAGGATTCCTCCCTTGCTCCTAACTAATTCAATGGCTGTCCTGAATCTCTGTATTAGTTCCTCACTCCTAACTCGCCCAACATCATTACCCCCTGCACTAATACAAATAATGGGTTTGTTCCCATTTCCAGTCATAATATCATTCATGTTTCCAACAATATCACCAATTCCAGCTCCTGGATAGCAAACCCTTAATCTGTTCCCCCTCTCTCTGGCACAAAACGTTCTGTCTAAATACCTCACCTGGGAATCTCCCACAACCAAAATTCGCTTCGGTACCTCCTTAACTTTCTGAGCAGCCTGAGGGACATGCGCTCCGCCGCTCCTCGCTGGTTTCCGTTCCGAGTGAACTGCAGGCTCACCACAGCACTCGTCCTCCAACACGGCAAATGAATTTGCTGTCCTTAGGGCGTCTGTAGGTAGCCTTGTCAAGGTCTTCTTAAGTCCCCTGTCCTTCACGACTCTCCACGATGAGGTCCCGTCAACACTGGTCTCCTCCTTGGTTTCCTCCTGAAGTCTCAGCCATCGTACCTCCTCCCGCAGGGAATCCATCTCTGCTCTCAGAGCTCCAACCAGACTCACCAAATCCTTCACTAATCCTTCCATTATTGCAATAATAATGTAACAACAATCGGAGCTTCAGCAAACACAACCTCTCACTGTGACTGCACCTGACTGACTCCGCACCTTTCGACTGGGCATCGCAAATGCCCGCACCTTTCGACTGGGCATCGCAAATTTACAAATGACCGTTCATGTTTAACAAATTTGCTAACTTTTTATTCCAGCATAGTTGAGGCAGTTGATAGTGGTAAAGATTGTGATGTTGTGTACCTTGACTTTAGCAAAGCTTTTGATACAGTGCCACATGAAAGACTAATTAAAAAAATAGAAGCTCATGGTATTGGGGGTGCTATAATAAGTTGGATTAGGGCATGGCTATTCCAAAGGAAACAGAGTTGGTATAAATGGGGTTAAGTCAGAGTGGGATAATGTTGTTTGTGGCTCTGTCCTCAGGGCTCTGTCCTGGGACCTCTATTGTTTATAATATATATAAATGATTTAGATTCAGGTTTGAGTAGCAACATTTGCAAATTTGCCGATGATACGAAAATCGGTAGGGAAATTAATTCGGAGGAGGACTCACTATCACTTCAAGTTGATCTAGATAGGGTTTTGAAATGGTCAAAGGATTGCCAAATGCAGTTTAATGCTGATAAATGTAAAGTTCTGAGGCTAGGTAATGATGATAGAGTTACAAGATACGAGCTAGATGGTGTTGAGATTGCGAAGTCGGATTGCGAAAGGGATCTGGGAGTTATGATTAGTAAGAATTTAAAACAAAAGGATCAATGCATGAATGTTCGTAATAAGACGAATAGGACACTGGGATTTATTAATCGAAGCGTTTGTAACAAGACACCTAGTTATCTTTCATTTCTTTCACCTAGGAATCTTTCATATGAAGAAAGATTAACAAAGCTTAAGTTGCATTCACTGGAAAGGCAAAGAGTTAGAGGTTACATGATAGAGGTTTACAAGTAGATGAATGGACATAACAGGGGGGATATTAATAGGGTATTAAAAATATCAACACAAGACAGAACACGAAACAATGGGTATAAATTGGATAAGTTTAGATTTAGGAAAGACTTGGGTAAATACTGGTTCAGTAACAGGGTTGTTGATTTGTGGAACCAATTGCCGCGTAACGTGGTGGAGGTGGGGTCCCTCGATTGTTTCAAGCGCGGGTTGGACCAGTATATGAGTGGGATTGGGTGGTTATAGATAGGAGCTGCTTCGTATGGGCCAATAGGCCTTCTGAAGTTACCTTTGTTCTTATGTTCTTATGTTAGTAAACTAGGCGGAAGAATACCCTGCTCTGGCTTCTGTGTGGAGCAGAGCGAGGGAACGACAGTTTGGTACCAGGAACAGCTCGGGAAGGTGGCCACTCCACCTCTCCCCAAGATCAGCAGTCCACCGATCTGGTTGCATAAAGAAGGTAGAGTTGTTAAGAGTTGATATAGGGAATTAGATCAACTCATTGCTTTTCACGTCAGGGAGTGCTCAGTTTAGGGAGTGCTTTGATTTTATAATTTGTTTAGTTTTGAATAAACCATTTATCTAGTAAATTGTCTTTTATTAATTTCCATTTTCTGTAATTTATTTACATTGTCACGGACCATGTGGGGCCCAAGCGGCCGAGTTGAGTTGGGCCGCAGATTCGAACACCGAATAAGAATTCATTATCCCTTTGATTTTAATTATTCTGCACTTTTAATTTAAAAATTCATCCCTCCCATATATTACTAGTGGGGTTCAAGCCCCAAGGTTTATTGATTAGCATGATCGATCCAGACCTCGGTCATTGCTCAGTGGTAATGGTCTGGTGGTAGCGCAAGGCGATTCTAGAGTTTTGCTAGAAGTCTTTTTTCACGTCATAAGGTTGTAGAATCTTAAGTTGGTCAACGGCTTAAGACCACGTGGCGTGGGGTCGGCCCAAGTATAGCTCTGGGGGTCCCTTGGTTTGAGAAGTGAATAAAGATTAAGGACAGGGTGAAGGTAAAAGAAGATTAAAAAGAAGAACGAACACACCTGTGTTACAACAATATTCCCTCAGCCGAACAAGTCTATGTGGGTGGGGACGAGAACAGGTTGACTAGTTTAGCAGTTACCAGGGAGGATGTAATTAAACAAATAGTAAAACTAAAATCAAACAAATCCCCAGGGCCGGATGAAGTGTTTGCCAGGGTGCTTAAATAATGCAAAAAGGAGCTTTCCGAGCCACTACCATATTTAATAAATCAATAGTGTTAGGCAGTTAATAAATCGATTAATAATAAATCAATAAATCAGTTAGTTAATAAATCAATAGTTATTAATAATACTACTCATCCCTTCGTCATTATCCGTTAACTGACCTTTCTCGGTATTTAATGGACCTATCCTTTCCCTAACCTTTGTTCTATATAACTGAAAAAAACTTTAGGATTTGCCTTTGCTTGGCCAGCTATACGAACTTCATAGTTTCTTTTTGCTGTCCTTATCACTTTTTTTAACAATTCTAACTAGTTGTGCGAATTCTTGTTTTAAACTGATTCCCCCATTCTTAATCCTTTTTTTCCAAGCTCTCTTTCTACCCCTCCCTCTTTGAGACTACATTTCAAATTCTCCCTAACATATATGGCTACTCCCCCTCCTCGTCTAATATATCTGTGTGAAATAGTTGAAATCTATTTATCTGATATTCAGCTAATAGTTCTCTATTTTCTACATTCATCCACGTTTCAGTAAGTGCAATAATATCTCTTTTTTTCTGGAGAAACGAGTATTTAATTCGTTTATTTTGTTTTTTAGACATCTATTGTTTGTGTAATATAACATATGTGTACAAGAGAGAAGGAGAGAGAGAGAGAGAGAGAGAGAGAGAGAGAGAGAGAGAGAGAGAGAGAGAGAGAGAGAGAGAGAGAGAGAGAGAGAGAGAGAGAGAGAGAGAGAGAGAGAGAGAGAGAGAGAGAGGAACTGGGATGAGGGTGCTCCGCCGGAACCCCTAAAGTTTTGTGCTTTTGAATACTATGACTAATCTTTACCTATATGCAATTGTAATTGCTGTTGGTAAATGCATTAGTGTAAATTTAAATAATGCAACATTTAATTACTAATTATTATTAATTATTTGTAATGAAATTATTAAATCTATTTATTATAGTTAATAAAATATATTATTACTATCATGGTAATTTATTATTATAATTATTACTTGTTATAATAATTATTATAATTATTTATTTACTATAATTATTATTATTGCTATTATTAAATAAAGATCCCCCACTCCATGTGCACGTTTTCTTCCATACACAGAAAAATGACAGAATCAAGGAGCTTATGTTGGTCTGATTCGTGTTGGGTAACACTGTGATGCTGTTATAGGATGTTAAGATGGTTCTCAAACTTTTGCAACATTCTTCTTGTTTCCTAGTGGTTTAAGTTGGTTTAATTAAAGTTAGTAACTGTGTTCTTAAGAGGGCTTAATTCCAGCTCGAGGAGGCTGACTCTGGTAGACAGATCTTGATTATTCTTGAGCATGGCTTTAGCTTCAACTTGCAGGTTCCTTATTAGGGCTAACTGCTCTTCGATTACTGATATTTGGTCTTCATGCATCTGGGTTAATAACTTGAGTCATGGGTTATCAGCGAAGCACTTGAAGTCGGAACAAGAGCCGGCAGCTCGTTTAAGGTGTTCCATATGGTTACATAATTGTTGAATTCTTATTAAATTTAGCCTTGAATTCTCATAAATTTTGAATTGTTGAACGAACATAATTGGTTACATAATATTGAATTCACCTCCCAAAATGATGTGATTTTTGTTGAGGTTGTTGTTTATGATAAGATTCCTCAGGTTATCTGAGAATGCAGCTATGTTTGGACTGGGAAATCTAATGATGGTTCCAAATGGTCAAGAAGGATTTAAGGGATTAAATCGAGAATTGAGCAAAGGTATATTCACAGTAGTCATCTTTATCACTAACGACACTATTGCAGATGAAGGTATCTTGGTAATATATAGCTGTGCCACCTTCTTTTTCGTTAGGCCTTCAGTTGTGAATGGCTTTATAATCAGCTAAGTTGTAAAGTTGGGTAAGGTCTTTACTTAGCCAGGTTTCTGTTAAAAATAAAGAACGATAGTTTTGTACCTAGGGCGGTGAGTTATATCATTTATATCATCAAAATGTTTACCAAGTGATCTGACATTTTGGTTGAAAACTGATAAGCAAGTGTTATTTTGGAGTTTATTTTTGCCTGGTGTGCTGTGTAATACCTACAGTAGTGATGGTAAATTAGCTGGATATTGTAAATTTGTGACAAATTTTGTTCAGGATCAATATCAGCTTAGATGTGGATGTAATGGAGTCAAGGTACAATAAGGTAAGCAATTACAGAGCCGTAAAATACTAAATCTGTTAAAAATATAAAATAATTATGGTAAAAAAGAAAACAAATGCAAATACACATATAATAGAAACAAATAAAGTAAAATGAAGATCACTGAATTGAGACAGTAATAGCAAATAACAATACAGTGTCAAATGAAAAAGTGAATAATATAAAATAGTATAAACATGAGAAAAATAATAACAAAAAAGACAAAACAAAATGTAAAATTTAAAAACCTTTTGAAAGGAAAAGCAGAGCTGTAGTATACTTTGGTTGTTAGGTGAAACTTTAATATATATTCTGGTTATTCAGCTATTGTCCCAGAGTCTTTGAGGAAAGACCTGAGGTATGCCTCAGGTTATTTCATAGGTTTTCCCAGCGTCAGTCTTCATAGCTAGAATTTTACCATTTCTCACAAAACAAAGTTTGATTGACCCAATGAAATTTTTACGGATTCCACGCAGTTTAAAGAAGAGACTTTGTCTGTTCCTAGTCAGAAATTCACATAAACAAAGGTTTTACTAGAGACTGCAGCTCTGATAAGGTCTGACTTGCAGGAGCACCTATCTAATTTCACACGAATTCTTCTGTTATTTACACCAGATGTTTGGGTACCCACTCTATATACTGATTTGATGTCTCTTGCTTGAATTGCATAATTCATTTTATCATGCAATTCCTGGATCACGGCGGCAGCATAGTCCTCTCCATCAGTTTTTTAGGGGGAAAATCACGTGATGAGATAATGACACAATCAAGGAGCTTTTGTTGGTCTGATTCGTCTTCGGCAAACACAAAACGTTTTCTGATGTTTTCATTTGGTAGCAGAATGGTGACACCATAACTATTTATATAAAGTCGTCTGTTGTACGTATAATATGTAAATATAATATGTTTAAAATGTAAATTTCAGTTAATGAAATCGTAGACATTTTAAGCAAATGCATAAGTGACGTTTTATAGCATTTATAATTTAAATTAAGTTTAATTACCTAATGTGAGTTTGTGTGTGTGTGTGCATTCACCTAGTTGTGCTTGCGGGGATTAAGCTCTGGCTGTTTGGAGTGTTTGTATATGTGTGTATATTGTGCTTGAATATGTGTTTGTATGTGTGTGTGTTTGTGAGCATGTACTCACCTAATTGTGCTTGCAGGAGTTGAGCTCTGGCTCTTTTGTCCCGCCTCTCAACCGTACAGGTTCCTGAAACCTGTACACACATATGCATATGTGTTTGTGTGCGTGTTTGCATACATGTGCATGCGTGTGTGTGTGTTTGTGTGTGTGAGTGCATGTGCATGTGTGTGTATTCACCTAGTTGTGCTTGCGGGGATTGAGATCTGCTCTTTCGGCCCACCTCTCAACTGTCAATCAACTGTTTCTACTACCACTATTTATTTTTCCCCCCACACCAAACACACACACACACACACACACACACACACACACACACACACACACACACACACACACACACACACACACACACACACACACACACACACACACACAAACCAAGCTTGGTTGCTTGGCAAACCAAGCAACCTTGGAGGAATTTGACTTCACCAGTGATGAGGTTAAAAGGTGTCTGCTGGAGCTGGATGTGACAAAGGCTGTTGGGTCTGATAGAATCTCACCATGGATACTAAAGGAAGGTGCAGAAGCACTAAGTATGCCACTCTCTATGGTGTATAACAGGTCACTGGAAACAGGAGACTAACCAGAAAGTTGCAAGACAGCTAACGTGGTCCCAATATACAAAAAGGGTGACAGGCAAGAGGCACTGAATTGCAGGCCAGTTTCCTTAACGTGTGTACCATGCAAGGTGCTGGAGAAGATCGTGAGGAAAAGGCTCGTAGAGCATCTGGAGGGAAATAACTTTGTAACGCACCACCAACATGGGTTCAGAGATGGTAAATCGTGCCTCACAGGTTTATTAGAATTTTATGACCAGGCAACGAAAATTAGGCAGGAAAGAGAAGGGTGGGCCGACTGCATTTTCCTGGATTGCCAAAAAGCCTTTGACACAGTACCCCATAAAAGGCTGTTAAAAAAGTTGGAGCAACAGGCAGGAGTAAAAGGGAAGGTGCTCCAGTGGATAAGGGAGTAGTTAAGCAACAGGAAACAGCGAGTAACGGTGAGGGGGAAGACATCAGAGTGGCGAGATGTCACCAGCGGAGTCCCACAGGGCTCAGTACTTGGACCCATCCTGTTTCTAATATATGTGAACGATCTTCCAGAGGGTATAGACTCATTCCTCTCGATGTTTGCTGATGATGCAAAAATTATGAGAAGAATCAAGACGGATGAAGATAGACAGAGACTACAGGATGACCTGGATAAACTGGATGAATGGTCTAGAAGATGGCTGCTAAAGTTCAACTCGGGAAAGTGTAAGGTGATGAAATTAGGCGAAGGGAGCAGGAGGCTGAACACAAGGTATCATCTGGGAGGGGAAATCCTGCAAGAGTCAAATAGAGAGAAGGATCTGGGGGGTTGATATCACACCGAACCTGTCCCCAGAGGCCCACATCAAAAGAATATCATCAGCGGCATATGCTAGACTGGACAACATAAGAACTGCCTTCAGAATCTTGTGTAAGGAATCTTTCAGAACCCTGTATACCACTTATGTAAGACCAATCCTGGAGTATGCAGCTCCAGCCTGGAGTCCATACCTAGTTAAACACAAGACAAAGTTAGAGAAGATTCAGCGGTATGCCACCAGGCTCGTCCCGGAACTGAGAGGATTGAACTACGAGGAAAGGCTAAAGGAGCTGAATCTCACATCCCAAGAAAACAGAATAGTAAGGGGAGACATGACAACCCCCTACAAAATTCTCAGGGGAATTGACAGGGTGGACAAAGACAAACTCTTCAGCACGGGTGGGACACGAACAAGGGGACACAGGTGGAAACTTAGTACCCAGATGAGTCACAGAGACGTTAGAAAGAATTTTTTCAGTGTCAGAGTAGTTAATAAATGGAATGCACTAGGAAGTGATGTGGTGGAGGCTGACTCCATACACAGTTTCAAATGTAGATATGATAGAGCCCAATAGGCTAAGGCACCTGTACACCTGTTGATTGACGGTTGAGAGGCGGGACCAAAGAGCCAGAGCTCAACCCCCGCAAGCACAACTAGGTGAGTACACACACACACACACACACCCCCTCCCCGCTCAGCTCGTTGTCGCCGTGTGGGGGCTTCGTGGGCGGCTGCCGGAGTGTGATGCTCCTTAGGACAGTCCTCTGTCCTTTTCTAGCCTTGTGCTCCTGCTGCCGTCCTCTCCAATTCTGCTGGGCACCTTTTCCTTTTCCTTCTGTTTCGTTTTTCTCCCCCCTCTTCTCCTATCTGCTTGCCGTTTCCTGCCGACCTTTTGCTCGTTCTGGTTCTTCCATGGCCTTCTTCTATTTTGACGCCCGGATGCTTGAGGAGGCATACTCATGAACCCGTAGAACTGCAGTACCCGACGTCGAGAGCGAGGGGAACCTTTTATTGTCAATCCCCACTTCGTCACTGAACCCGATCTCGACGGACTGTCGGTTTCTTAAGGTGGCGTTTGTGGGGCGTATACTCACGACGCACCCCTAGGAGGCCCCGACAAGATCGGCGATAGCTTCTTGTTGGGTGTCCTGCCTCTAATTGTGGCTCCATGGTGGGTGTGGGGGCACATTCGTGAGTGAATTCTTCTTTTCGTCAAGATGATAACCCCTGTTTCGGCTGCTTCTGGCTTACCTTCTCAGGCTCGTGGGGTGGGCGACCAAGCCCCCGAGTCGGTCCGTATTGGAAGAACGGGCTCTGTAGCCTCCGCTGTATTGGGCCCCGACCTTGCTCCTCCTTTGGCCTCTCTGACTCCTTCCCCTGGCTCCCCTCCCTCCTCTGTGGTTGGGTCGAGCCCCAAGCCCCCAGTGGTGACTACCTCGTCCCCTGGCGCGGCTCCTTCTCTAGTTGTAACTACTGCGCCTTTTAACCCCTCTCTCTCTGGGGGTTCTCACCGCCGTTCTCGTCACGGCCGCCCCCGCTCGATTCCTTCCAGTTCTGCTACCTATCAAGCCTTGTTTGGTCCCGCTTCGTGGGCCAAATATTTTGATCTCCTCCCTCTTGATTCTGCGCCTCCTGACGATTTCTCCCTTCATCGACATCTCATTGATTCCGTGGATGCCTCCATTACTTTCAACCCCACTCGTCTCGGTACACGTGTCGTTGCTGCTCCTTCTCAGGATGCTGCTTCCCGCTTGGCTGCCTTATCCTGCCTTGGCGAGACCCCCGTTCGGGTCTCGAAGAACGCTCAGTTGAATGCCAGTGTTGGCACTATTTTGCTCCCGCCCCATGTTGCAACCGGTGTTCGGGACCTGCGCGACTGCCACGACGATATTCGACATATCCTCGCTGCCCAGGGCCATTCTATTCTCCAGGTGGACACGTTTACTCGTCCCCCTCGTGGTAGTCGCCGTCAACCCCTCCGGGTTGTGAAGATTACCTTTGATGGTAGGACCCTTCCACCCTCTGTCATTCTTGCTGGTGCCAGGTGCTCTGTCCAGGAGTACATTCCTTCTCCTCGGCTCTGCAACAAGTGCTGGAGGTTTGTGCATGGTGCCCTCCGCTGCTCCGGGACTATCTCTCTCTGTCCTTTGTGTGGTGGCGAAGGTCACTCTAAGTCGGAGTGCACTTCTCCCCAGGCTCGTTGCCTCAACTGCGGTGAGGCCCATCCTACCTTCTCCCGTGCGTGTGTCCATTACAAGCTTGAGGCAGCCGTCCTCAACCTGAAGCACCGGGAGCGTTTATCTTTTCCTGAGGCGAGGCGCCAGGTTCGCCGGCTCCCGCCTTATGCTAATATCTCTTATGCTCGCGTGTTGCGCTCTTCCTCTCCTCGTCCTTCCCGCCTTCCTCAGACTCACAACCGTTTCCGGGCCTTGGACCCTGATGCGCCCACTGCCCCCTCCTCTGTTCCTTTGGGTTCTCTCCCGAAGGATCCTCCTCCTGGTCCTCTGTCTGGGGTTCCCCTTCCTTCTACCCGGTCTGTCGTGTCTTCTGTGTCTTCTTCCTCGTCCCCCTCCGATCCTCCCTCCCATCCTCTTCCTCCATCTATCAGCTCTCCCGACCGCCTGTCGGTGCGGGCGGATGTCCATCGCTCTCCTAACGGCCGTCGTGTGTGCTCTCGTTCGGCTTCTCCTGTTGAGACACTGGAATCCGTTGCCCGGTACGTAGTTGCTGGGACACCGGTCTCTTTAAGTCAGAAGCGTAAGCCTGGATCCTCTCCTTCCTCTTTCCCGGCGGGTAAGAAGGCTTCGCTTTCTTCCTCAGCTCCTCCTTCTGGCTCTGTTGCTCCTTCCCCTCCCGTTTCAGTGCTTGCGCCCCCTGTTCCTGCTATGGAGGTTTCTTTGGCCCCTGCTTCCCTTTCGGTTGCTGCTCTTGCTGGGGTGCGCTCCCCTCTTTCTACTCCCCCTCCTCCTGCTGCTGTCCTTGACGGCTCCTCTCCGTTGTCTCCTCCTCTTCCTCCTCCTCCTCCTCCTCCGGACCCTGCCCGCCCACCTCTGATCTGTTCTCCCGTTTCCTTCCCTCCGTCTTTGCTCAGTTTACCCATGCCCCCTAACCCTGACTTTGCTGACCCTGATCCCGACCCTGATATTCTTTAACGTGCTCTGTTGCTCTTTCGCCTTTGTTTCTTCCTTGTTCTCTGTTTTTGTCCTTTCTCTTCTCGTCGTTGTCCATTCTTCAATGGAACGTTCGAGGTTATTACGCCAATTTCCTCGAACTCCAACTTCTGATTTCGCGGTTTTCGCCCCTTTGTGTCTGTCTCCAGGAGCCAATGCTTGGTGCTCGTCCTGGTCGTTTTCGTGGCTATTCCTTTCTCTCCCCCCCCCCCCAGCCATTGCTGGGGCTTCTAATTCTTCTGCTCTCTTGGTTCGGGCTGATGTTCCCTTTGTTCCTTTACTTTTTCCTTCGCCTCTCCATTGTTCTGCTGCTCGTATCTTTGTGGGGAAATGGTACACAGTTTGTTCCATTTATCTCCCCCCGAGTGTCCCGCTCTCTCTTCCTGATTTGAAACACCTGGACTCCTTGCCGGAGCCTGTGCTCCTGCTGGGTGACTTCAATTGTCGTCATTCTCTTTGGGGTGACGTTCTGACGAATACCCGGGGTCGCCTCCTTGAGCCGTTTCTCCTCTCTTCTTCCCTGT
Source organism: Procambarus clarkii (assembly GCF_040958095.1). NCBI lineage: Eukaryota > Metazoa > Arthropoda > Malacostraca > Decapoda > Cambaridae > Procambarus > Procambarus clarkii. The sequence continues at coordinate 6,553,082 of NC_091207.1, forward strand.
CTCTTCTGAATTCTGGTGAGCCCACTCATTTGGACTCTCGGACTCGCACCCTTTCTTGTCTTGATCTTTCTCTCTGCTCTTCTTCTCTTTACTTAAATTTCACGTGGCAGGTTCTTGATGACCTCCATGGAAGTGATCATTTCCCCATCCTTGTTTCCTTTTTCTCTTTTCGCCCTTCCCTCTCTTTCCCTAGGTGGCAGTTTGCTAAGGCAGACTGGACCCTATTTCCCCTCAGTGCTGCTCTCCCTTCTGCCTCTCTCTCGCGCTCTCCTCCTTTTTCATGACACTGTCTTCAACGCTGCCCTCCGCTCTATTCCTCGCTCTTCCTCTCGGGGTCCACGGAAGTGCGTTCCCTGGTGGAATGCGGACTGTGCTCGGGCTGTCCGCTGTAAGCGTGCAGCCTGGAAGAGGCACCGCCATAGGCAGACGACCGATTCTTTTCTTTTCTTTCGGAAAGCGAGTGCGGTGGCCCGTAGGGCCATCCGTACGGCTAAACGTGAATGTTGGGCATCTTATGTCTCAACAATTACGTCCGAGACCCCTCTGGCCCAGATCTGGAAGTGTATCCGCAAGATAGCGGGTAAGTTCGTTCCCGATGTTTCACCGGTCCTTCACCTCCATGCTACTCTTGTGGCGGACCCGTTGCAGGTCGCTTCCGAACTGGGTTCCCACTTTTCTTCTGTTAGCTCTGGTCTTCATCTTCCCCGATCTTTCCTTCTTCGTAAACCTGTCCTTGAGTCTCGTCCTTTAGATTTCTGCACTCATCTTCAGCTTCCCTATAATGATCCCTTCTCTCTCTCTGAACTTCGTTCTGCCCTGGCCCTCTGCGGTTCTACGGCGGCGGGCTCCGATGGTATTCATTATGAGATGGTTCGCCATCTCCCTCCGAGCACGTCTCAGTATTTACTGAGTCTGTATAATCGGATCTGGGAGTCGTCGTCAGTCCCTGAGGACTGGCTCGATGCCGTTGTCCTCCCTGTTCGCAAACCGGGGTCTCTGGGTACTTCCCCTAAGGACTTTCGCCCTATTGCTCTCACAAGTTGTGTCTGCAAACTCTTTGAACGTATGGTTAACGTTCGTCTGATGTGGTTCCTGGAACACCATCACCTCCTCTCCCCTTCTCAATTTGGTTTCCGCAAGTGCCGCAGCACGACAGATGTCCTGGTGAACTTGGAGGTCTATATTCGTACTGCTTTTGCTGCAAAGACCTCCGTTGTTGCCGTCCTTTTTGACCTAGAAAAGGCTTACGACACCACTTGGCGTTATCATATCCTATCTCAACTTCATTCTTTTGGCCTTCGTGGTCATCTCCCTCTCTTTCTCCGCAGCTTCCTCTCTCGTCGTTCCTTTCGGGTGCACCTTGGTACCGCTCTCTCTCCCTCTTTTCAGCAATACGAAGGTGTGCCCCAGGGTAGTGTTCTGAGCACTACTCTTTTTCTTGTTGCCCTCAATGGTCTTCTTTCCTCTCTTCCTTCTGGTGTCTTCTCCGCTCTCTATGTCGATGATCTTACCCTTTGCTGTCAGGGTGATGATTCACCTCTCCTTCAACGCCGGCTTCAACTTGCAATTGATGCCGTGTCGTCTTGGGCCACAGGTCATGGCTTCAAGTTCTCTACTTCTAAGACTTGTGCCATAACTTTTACGCGGAAACGGGTTGTTCTTCGTCCCTCTTTGTCACTTTATGGTCATCCCCTTGAATACAAAGATTCCGCGAAGCTTTTGGGGTTATTCCTTGACACTCGTTTGTCTTGGTCTCCCCATATCTCTTACCTCCGTGTTGAGTGCTCTAAGGCCCTTACCCTCCTTCGGGTCTTGTCCCATACTTCTTGGGGGGCAGATAGGCGCACTCTCCTTGCTTTACATTCCTCTCTCGTCCTGTCTAAGCTCGATTATGGTTGCCCTGCTTACTCGTCTGCTTCTCCTTCTACTCTTCGCCGTCCTGATGCTTTGCACCATACTGGGTTGCGTCTCAGTTCTGGTGCCTTTCGTTCGACTCCCATCCTTAGCTTATATGTTGACACTGGCTTCCTGTCTCTCCAGGACCGCCGTGATCGCTACTGTCTTCACTATCTTGCGCGGTCCTTGCAACATCCTTCCTCTCGCCTCTGTCGTGCTTTAACTTTTACCCCTCCTGCGGTTCCTGTTCCTCTTCACCACCTCCCTTTTTCTGTCCTGTTATCTCGCCTACAGGATTCTCTCTCCGTTCGTATTTCTGATGTTTCTCCTCGTGTTGTTCCTTCTTTGCCCCCGTGGAGGGTCCCTCTTCCGCGGTTTTGTGCTTCCTTGACCCGTATCACTAAAGCTTTTACCCCTCCTACGGTTCTAAAACGCCTTTTCCTCGAGCACTTTTCTTCTCACTCCCGCTCCGTTTCTGTCTTCACCGATGGGTCTAAGTCAGCAGACGGTGTTGGCTACTCTGTTGTGTTTCCTGATTGCACTTATATGTGTCGCTTGCCTCCGGAGACTAGCACCTTTACAGCGGAACTTTATGCTATTCTCTATGCTCTTCGTCTCCTGCTTTCTCGTTGTCAGTCTTCCTTTGTGGTTGTTGTTGACTCTCGTAGTGCCCTCATGGCTCTCGGGTCCTTTAATCCGGTTCATCCAGTAGTTGTCGAGATCCAGCATTGGCTGTTTCTCGTTCACAGTAAATTTAAGTCGGTTGAGTTTTGTTGGGTTCCCAGCCATATTGGTGTGTCTTTAAATGAGCGTGCGGATGCTGCCGCTAAGGAAGCTGTCCGCTCTTGTCCCATCTCTCGTAAAGGCATTCCGTATTCCGACTTTTACCCGGTTATCCATTCCTCAGTCCTTACCCGTTGGCAGGCTTCTTGGTTGTCTGTTACTGGTAACAAGCTACGTACTCTTAAATGTTGTGTTTCCTCGTGGCCGTCCTCCTTCCACCGTAACCGGCGGTGGGAAACAGCTCTGGCGAGGTTGCGTATTGGCCATACTCGCTTAACTCATGGTCACTTAATGGAGCGCCGCCCTGATACTTATTGTCCTAGTTGCATTGTCCCTCTTACGGTCGTGCATGTCCTTCTTGAATGTCCTGACTTCCAGGACGAGCGTGTGTCTTGCTTTCCAACCGCCCCTCTCGGTCACCTGTCCCTCGATAGAATTCTTGGTGACTCGGATACTTTTGATATCGTTCGCCTTATGCGTTTTTGTTCTCGTATTGGCATCCTTGGTGATCTTTAGCGCCCTCTGATTATTTTGCGTATTTGATGGTGCTACATAGCCTTCCCGGTTTGGTGCCTTCTTTTGATAATTACTTACTTACTTACTTACACACACACACACACACACACACACACACACACACACACACACACACACACACACACACACACACACACACACACACACACACACACACACACACACACACACACACACACACACACACACACACACACACACACACACACACACACACACACACACACAAATGGGACTAGGAGATAGGAGACCAAAGGGACAGTACACAATGAAGGGGAACAGCCTACCTGTGACGACGCGCGAAAGAGACCTGGGTGTGGACGTATCACCTAATCTATCTCCTGAGGCACATATAAATAGGATAACGACAGCAGCGTACTCTACACTGGCAAAAGTTAGAACATCATTCAGAAACCTAAGTAAGGAGGCATTTAGGGCGCTTTATACTGCCTACGTGAGGCCAGTCTTAGAGTATGCCGCCTCATCATGGAGTCCCCATCTGAAGAAGCATATAATGAAACTGGAAAAGGTTCAGAGGTTTGCAACGAGACTCGTCCCAGAGCTACGAGGAATGGGGTATGAGGAGCGCCTGAGGGAACTGTGCCTTACGACACTAGAAAGAAGAAGGGAGAGGGGGGACATGATAGGAACATATAAAATACTCAGAGGGATTGACAGAGTGGACATAGACGAAATGTTCACACAGAATAGTAACAGAACGAGGGGACATGGATGGAAGCTTGAAACTCAGATGAGTCACAGAGATGTTAGGAAGTATTCTTTCAGCGTGCACTTCTGGAACAAAATGGAATGCACTTCAGGAACAGGTTGTGGAAGCAAATACTATTCATAATTTTAAAACCAGGTATGATAGGGAAATGGGACAGGAGTCATTGCTGTAAACAACCGATGCTCGAAAGGCGGGATCTAAGAGTCAATGCTCGATCCTGCAGACACAACTAGGTGAGTACACACACACAGGGAATTGAAGGGAATTGATAGGGCAGATAAAGACAGGCTATTTAACACAAGGGGACACAGGTGGAAACTGAGTGCCCAAATAAGCCACAGAGATATTAGAAAGAACTTTTTTAGTGTCAGAGTGGTTGACAAATGGAATGCATTAGGAAGTGATGTGGAGGAGGCTGACTCCATACACAGTTTCAAGTGTAGATATGATAGAGCCCAATAGGCTCAGGAATCTGTACACCTGTTGATTGACGGTTGAGAGGCAGGACCAAAGAGCCAGAGCTCAACCCTCGCAAACACAACTAGGTGAGTACGCGCGTGCACACACACACACACACACACACACACACACACACACACACACACACACACACACACACACACACACACACACACGCGCGCGGGAGATGGTAGGAGACACACTCGATTAGTGAGGTCCGCGGAAATTCGTCAATTTCTGGGGACATTGAAGGAGTATAGAGGCTAGATCATAGTATTTGGCCTCTCGTAGTGTGTAGCTTGCAGGGTGCAACATAGCATAGTCATATCGCTAGCGGTAGTGCGAAGATTTGGCGAAGAAACCGAAAGTGGAGCTAGGGCATCACCGGTGCATGTAAGTGTGTGACCTGACCGGGTGGGACGACCCGCCGTGGCTGACTCCACCTGATTGTGCTGTGAGTGGTGACTGTGATCAGTGGTACAGTGAATTAGTGAACTGTCACATAACGATACAGTGACTGACTCCAGAGCTTTGTGTAGACAGAGAAGAACCGACCTCATCAATCTACCAGCACTTAGTGAATCACCTAGTGGGAGACAACGACGGATAACCATCGTCATCATACATCGCTTACTCATCTGGTTGTGTGAGCGGGAGGCAGACTGGTATGTACCCCTCTCTGGTCAATTAATCAGGTGTACAGATTGAGGTAAAAGATTATCAAATTCTCGTTCAGAATATCATATATATTTAAAAATCTCAGAGTGGCTCATTTAGGCAGAGGTAACGCATAAGGGATATCTTGACACATACAAGCACACCCGCCCACGTACGTATACACGCACACAAGTGTGCACATGATAAAACAGACACACACACACGTGCACACACACACACACACACAATTGTTCAGTCAGGGGAAAAGGCATTAACACCTGGGATAGGACCTTACTATCCCCCCCCTCTTGACCCCACCATCTGACCTGACCTGACTTAGTCGCCATCTCTGCCCCCCCCCCCAGTCCCCCGCATCGCCCATACACACACTCTTCCCCTCCCCACTCTCCCTCTCTCCCACTCCCACTATCTCTCTCCTGCTCTCTCTCTCCTGCTCTCTCTCTCCTGCTCTCTCTCTCCTGCTCTCCCTCTCTCTCTCTCTCTCTCTCTCTCTCTCTCTCTCTCTCTCTCTCTCTCTCTCTCTCTCTCTCTCTCTCTCTCTCTCTCTCTCTCTCTCTCTCTCTCTCTCTCTCTCTCTCTCTCTCTCTCTCTCTCTCTCTCTCCCTCCCTCCCCCTCTCCCTCCCTCTCTTTCCTTCCCCCTCCCTCCCTCTCTTTCCTTCCCCCTCCCTCTCTTTCCTTCCCCCTCCCTCTCTGCCCACACACACACACACACCTCCCCCCCTCTCTCCCTCACCCGCTCTCTCCCTCACCCGCTCTCTCCCTCACCCGCTCTCTCCCTCACCCGCTCTCTCCCTCACCTGGCCACTCTCTCCCTCTACTCTCTCTCCCTCCCGCCTCTCTCTCCATCTCCTCCCCCCCCTCCCCTTCTACTTTCTTCTCACTTCAGTGGAAGGGTCGGAACCCCCCCCCACCCACCCATTTATCTCTCCCTTTATCACTCCCTTTCTCTCTCTCTCTTTCTCTCTCTCTCTTTCTCTCTCTCTTCCTCTCTCTCTCTCTCTCCCTCCCCCATCCCAACAGGGTCAAACATGGCAGCCAGAGGTCCCAGGGGAACAGGAAAGAGCCAAGGTGACGAGATGAAGGAAATGTTCGCCCAGTTTCTGGAGGACATCAAGAGTGAGATGCAAGAAATGATGCAGGAAATGAAGAACGAAATAAGCAACCTGAAAAGAGAGCTGACAGCAGCAAAGGAGGAGATTAGAGCCCTCAAAGAGAATGGTATCGAGGCTGAGAATCAGAAAACCACCCAGGGAGAAGGTGGTAATAGTTTTCTGGATGAGAATGCCACAATAAAAGCAACATTTGCGGAAATACTAAAATAAAATAACTCTGAAGTAATGACTGCAGTGATGGAGGTGGCCATGAAGGCAGCCACCTCGCAGGAGGCGGCACGCTCCACTAGCCAACTGCTGGAAAGGAACAGATCAGTGGTTGCTGTGGGTATTAAGGAGCAGGAAGGATCTAATAGGACAGAGTGGAATGACAAGGACAAAGCCGCAGTGAATGAAGTACTAAAGGCACTAGACATGGAAGGGGCTGAGCATAGCATTGAGAAGGTTTTCAGGCTAGGCCGGTACAACAAAGACAGAGACCGAATGATAAAGATAGTGTTTGCAAACGAGAACACAAAGGAGAAGATCCTATCAAGGAAGAGCTCCCTGAAAAACGTGGGAAAATTAAAAAATGTATTCCTCTAGAGAGACATGACAAGGGAGGAGAGAGCCGTGGCGGCAGAAGCAAAGAAGAGGTGCAGGGCGAGAGGGGAAAACCAGGAAGTCACAGCTCCCAGCACAACACCCCTAGAGGCGAGGGGGGAACCCACAACCAGCTACCCAGTAACACCAGAAGGGAGGACAACCCCGCCTCCCTCCTCTGCATAGAAAACCTCCCTACCCCAAACCCTCCCTGCCCCCACTCAAATGTTCAGCCAAATCTCCCTCCCCCCACACCCAATTTCACCCTTCTACCCCTCCCCTCCTCCCGAGTCCTCCCTCCCCCCCTTTCCTTCCCGTCCTCCCTCCCCTTTCACCCCATACCCTCCCTGTCCCTCCCCCTTCACTGGATCCCCCGCCCCTCATCCCAGTATCCTCTGAGACCCTGTTATCCACCTCACAGGTCCTCACACCAATGGAACAGCCTCCCCCACCAGCAGAACACTCACCAAGGAGGCGATTTGAGAAGGGACAGAAGAAAGTGAGCCTCAAAGCGATGTACACTAACATAGATGGAATTACAAATAAAGCAAATGAGCTTGGAGAACTGGTACTAGAGGAAAACCCAGACATAATAGCCCTCACAAAAACAAAGATCACGAAAACGATAACAAATGCAGTGTTCCCACAGGACTATTATGTTATGAGGAAAGAGAGGGAAGGAAGAGGTGGGGGTGGTGTAGCTCTGCTGGTAAGAAAAGGCTGGGATTTTGAGGAGATGGATATTCAGGACTGTGAAGGTTTCAGTGACTACATAGCAGGTACTGTAAGAAATGGAGGGAAAAAAATTATAGTCGCAGTCATATATAATCCACCACCAAATGACAGAAGACCTAGACAGGAATATGATAGAAACAACATGGCCACCATTAACATAATAGAAAGAGCAGCTTCTGTTACTAGCAGGAATGGATATGGACTACTAATTATGGGAGACTTCAACCATGGGAAGATAGATTGGAAGAACAGAGACCCGCATGGAGGACCAGAAACATGGAGAGCTAAGCTGCTGGACGTGGCAACAAGAAACTTTCTAAGCCAGCACACCAAAGAACCAACAAGAATGAGAGGAGAAGATAAACCAGCAATGCTTGATTTGATATTTACCCTAAATGAATGGGATATAAGGGAAGTTAAGATGGAAGCGCCCTTGGGAATGAGTGACCACAGTGTATTGAACTTTGAGTACCTGGTAGAGCTAGGACTTATCTCCCCCCTAAAAGAACTAGGAATCAAAAGGCTGGCATACCGAAAGGGGAATTATGAACAGATGAGAAGTTTCCTAAGTGAAATACCTTGGGACACAGACCTCAGAGACAAGTCTGTACAGGGTATGATGGACTATGTTACCCAAAAGTGTCAGGAGACAATAAACAGGTTCATCCCGGCCCAAAAGGAAAAATCCGAGAAGCAACAGAAGAATCCATGGTATAATAGGGCATGTATGGAAGCGAAGAAACTGAACAAAAAGGCGTGGAGGAACTTCCGGAATAACAGAACACCAGAAAGCAGAGAGAGATACCAGAGAACCAGGAATGAGTACGTCAGGGTGAGAAGAGAAGCAGAGAAAAATTTTGAAAATGATATAGCAAACAAAGCCAAGACCGAACCAAAGCTACTCCACAGTCACATCAGAAGGAAAACAACAGTGAAAGAACAGGTATTGAAACTTAGAACAGGCGAGGACAGGTATACAGAGAATGACAGAGAGGTGTGTGAGGAACTCAACAAGAGGTTCCAGGAGGTCTTCACAATAGAACAGGGTGAGGTCACTGTGCTAGGAGAAAGGGAGGTAAACCAGGCGGCCTTGGAGGAGTTCGAAATTACGAGAGAGGAGGTCAAAAGACACCTGCTGGATCTGGATGTTAGAAAGGCTGTTGGTCCAGATGGGATCTCACCATGGGTACTGAAAGAGTGTGCAGAGGCACTTTGCTTGCCACTCTCCATAGTGTATAGTAAGTCACTAGAGACGGGAGACCTACCAGAAATATGGAAGACGGCGAATGTGGTCCCAATATACAAAAAGGGCGACAGACAAGAGGCACTGAACTACAGGCCAGTGTCCTTGACTTGTATACCATGCAAGGTGATGGAGAAGATCGTGAGAAAAAACCTGGTAACACATCTGGAGAGAAGGGACTTCGTGACAAATCGCCAACATGGATTCAGGGAGGGTAAATCTTGCCTTACAGGCTTGATAAAATTCTACGATCAGGTGACACAGATTAAGCAAGAAAGAGAGGGCTGGGCGGACTGCATTTTCTTGGATTGTCGGAAAGCCTTTGACACAGTACCGCATAAGAGGCTGGTACATAAGCTGGAGAGACAGGCAGGTGTAGCTGGTAAGGTGCTCCAGTGGATAAGGGAGTATCTAAGCAATAGGAAGCAGAGAGTTACGGTGAGGGGTGAGACCTCCGATTGGCGTGAAGTCACCAGTGGAGTCCCACAGGGCTCTGTACTCGGTCCTATCTTGTTTCTGATATATGTAAATGATCTCCCGGAGGGTATCGATTCATTTCTCTCAATGTTTGCGGACGATGCTAAAATTATGAGAAGGATTAAAACAGAAGAGAGCTGTTTGAGGCTTCAAGAAGACCTAGAAAAGCTGAAGGAATGGTCGAACAAATGGTTGTTAGAGTTTAACCCAACCAAATGTAATGTAATGAAGATAGGTGTAGGGAGCAGGAGGCCAGATACAAGGTATCATCTGGGAGAGGAAATTCTTCAGGAGTCAGAGAAGGAAAAATACTTGGGGGTTGATATCACGCCAGACCTGTCTCCTGCAGCACATATCAAGCGGATAACATCAGCGGCATATGCCAGGCTGGCCAACATACGAACGGCATTCAGAAACTTGTGTAAAGAATCATTCAGAACTTTGTATACCACATATGTCAGGCCAATCCTGGAGTATGCAGCCCCAGCATGGAGTCCATATCTAGTCAAGGATAAGACTAAACTGGAAAAGGTTCAAAGGTTTGCCACCAGACTAGTACCCGAGCTGAGAGGTATGAGCTACGAGGAGAGACTACGGGAATTAAACCTCACTTCGCTGGAAGACAGAAGAGTTAGGGGGGACATGATCACCACATTCAAGATTCTGAAGGGAATTGATAGGGTAGATAAAGACAGTCTATTTAACACAAGGGGAACACGCACAAGGGGACACAGGTGGAAACTGAGTGCCCAAATGAGCCACAGAGATATTAGAAAGAACTTTTTTAGTGTCAGAGTGGTTGACAAATGGAATGCATTAGGGGGTGATGTGGTGGAGGCTGACTCCATACACAGTTTCAAGTGTAGATATGACAGAGCCCGATAGGCTCAGGAATCTGTACACCTGTTGATTGACGGTTGAGAGGCGGGACCAAAGAGGCAGAGCTCAACCCCCGCAAACACAACTAGGTGAGTACAACTAGGTGAGTACACACACACACACACACATGGTAAACAAGGATGAACTATTCAACACTGGAGGGACGCGAACAATGGGACACAGGTGGAAGCTGAGTACCCAAATGAGCCACAGAGACATTAAAAAGAACTTTTTCAGTGTCAGAGTAGTTAGTAAATGGAATGCACTAGGAAGTGATGTGGTGGAGGCTGGCTCCATACACAGTTTCAAATGTAGATATGACAGAGCCCAGTATGCTCAGGAATCTGTACACCAGTTGATTGACAGTTGAGAGGCGGGACCAAAGAGCCAAAGCTCAACCCCCGCAAGCACAATTAGGTGAGTACACACACACACACACACACACACACACACACACACACACACACACACACACACACACACACACACACACACACACACACACACACACACACACACACACACACACACACACACACACACACACACACACACACACACACACACACACACACACACACACACACACACACACACACACACACACATACACACACACACACACACACACACACACACACACACACACACACACACACACACACACACACACACACACACACGCACACACACACACACACACACACACACACACACACACACACACACACACACACACACACACACAGATATAGAGGTGACAGCAGAGGAGGTAATGAAACAGTTGACAACTCTAGATGCAACTAAAGCAGTTGGACCAGACAAAGTATCACCGTGGATACTAAAAGAAGCAGCACAGGCCCTCAGCGTGCCTCTGGCAATGATCTTTAATGAGTCACTTATGTCAGGAGAATTGCCCAGTTGCTGGAAGAAGGCAAATGTCGTGCCGATCTTCAAGAAAGGAGATAGGGAGGAGGCACTTAACTACAGACCTGTATCACTGACAAGCATCCCCTGTAAAATACTGGAAAGAATAATTAGGCTACGACTGGTTGCACACCTGGAGAACATTAGGTTTGTGAACAAACATCAACATGGGTTCTGGACAGGGAAATCGTGCCAAACAAACCTTCTGGAATTCTATGATAAAATAACGGGGATAAGACAGGACAGAGATGGTTGGGCAGACTGCATATTTCTGGACTGCCAAAAAGCCTTTGATACAGTACCGCACATGAGACTGCTGTTCAAGCTCGAGAGGCAGGCGGGGGTGGGGGGAAAGGTCCTAGAATGGATAAGGAACTACCTAACAGGAAGGAGCCAAAGAGTTACGGTAAGGGGCGAGAAGTCGGACTGGCGAACAGTAACAAGTGGAGTACCACAAGGATCGGTGCTGGGACCAATTCTATTTCTTGTATATGTTAACGACATGTTTACAGGCGTAGAGTCCTACATGTCGATGTTTGCGGATGATGCAAAGTTGATGAGAAGAGTTGTGACAGATGAGGATTGCAGGATCCTCCAAGAGGACCTGAACAGATTGCAGAGATGGTCAGAGAAATGGCTACTAGAATTCAACACGAGCAAATGTAAAGTTATGGAAATGGGACTAGGAGATAAGAGACCAAAGGGACAGTACACAATGAAGGGGAACAGCCTACCTGTAACGACGCGTGAAAGAGACCTGGGGTGGACGTAACACCTAATCTATCTCCTGAGGCACATATTAATAGGATAACGACAGCAGCGTACTCTACACTGTCAAAAGTTAGAACATCATTCAGAAACCTAAGTAAGGAGGCATTTAGGGCGCTTTACACTGCCTACGTAAAGCCAGTCTTAGAGTATGCCGCCTCATCATGGAGTCCCCATCTGAAGAAGCATATAATGAAACTGGAAAAGGTTCAGAGGTTTGCAACGAGACTCGTCCCAGAGCTACGAGGGATGGGGTATGAAGAGCGCCTGAGGGAACTGTGCCTTACGACACTAGAAAGAAGAAGGGAGAGGGGGGACATGATAGGAACGTATAAGATACTCAGAGGAATTGACAGAGTGGACATAGACGAAATGTTCACACGGAATAGTAACAGAACGAGAGGACATGGATGGAAGCTTGAAACTCAGATGAGTCACAGAGATGTTAGGAAGTTTTCTTTTAGCGTGAGAGTAGTGGGGAAATGGAATGCACTTCAGGAACAGGTTGTGGAAGCAAATACTATTCATAATTTTAAACCCAGGTATGATAGGGAAATGGGACAGGAGTCATTGCTGTAAACAACCGATGCTCGAAAGGCGGGATCCAAGAGTCAATGCTCGATCCTGCAGACACAACTAGGTGAGTACAACTAGGTGAGTACACACACACAGGCCCTACCCCAGACCCTCCTACCTACCTTCTTAGAAGCCCTGCCCCCAGTAGCCCCCCCAAGCACCCCTCCTGACCTCTTTCACCCCCCGGACCCCCCAGACACCCCCTGGATCCCCCCGGACATCCCCCGGATCCTCCCCGCCCCCAGTCATCCCCCAGACACCCCCCAGATCCCCCAGATCCCCCCTGCCCCCAGTCACCCCCCAGACACCCCCCAGATCCCCCCAGACCCCCAGAGAAAGGGAGAACTCTGGTAGAAGAGTTTCCATGAAGAATCTCAAGGTTTGGTACACCAATGCTGATGGGGGTATCTAATAAAGCAGAAGAGATAAAAGAAAGAGTGAGTGAAGCAGATCCTGACATAGTTGCAATTGTGGAAACTAAAATTAATGACATGATCTCAGATGCAATCTTTCCTGAAGGGTACCAGGTGGTACGAAAAGAGAGGACACAGAGACAGGGAGGGGGAGTAGCACTCCTAATAAAGCGGAAATGGAAGTTTGAGACCTGGGAAATCGAGTTACCAATGAGTGCACAAGCTTCATACATGGAACTCTGACAGTAGATGGGAGGAAGATTGTGATCTTGGTAATCTACAATCCCCCACCAAACAGTAGAAGACCCAGGCAGGAGTATGATGACAACAACAAAGCATGTATAGATGAACTGCAGAAGGCAGCAACACTAGCCCACAGAATGAGAGCGAAGCTGCTGATCATGGGGGACATAAATCATGGAGAGATAAATTGGGAATCAAGGAATCCCCATGGAGGGGACGAAACGTGGGGAGCAAAATTAGTAGATGTTATAGACAGGAATTTCCTGACACAACATGTGAAGGAAGACATAAGGGAAAGAGGAGGAGATGCACCGAGCCTATTAGACCTGATTTTCACCCAGAACGTAGAAGATATCGAGAATTTAGAGCATGAAATACCTCTAGGGGCCAGTGACCATTGTGTCCTAGTCTTTGACTACTTGATGGAATTCAAACTTATGACCATGGGACAAGAGATCTGGGAAAGGAGAGCTGACTACAGGAAAGGGGACTATAAGAGGATAAGGGACTATCTGGGTGAAGTGCAGTGGGAGGAAGAAATTAGAGGATAAACAGTCCAAGATATGATGGACCTAGTCATACAGAAATGCCAGGAGGCCGAAGAGAGATTTATACCAACGGTAAAGGGAAAAAATAAGAAGGAATATAATAACCCATGGTTTAATAGACAGTGTCAGGAAGCAAAAATGGCCAGCAGGCGGGAGTGGAGGAAGTACAGAAGACAAAGAACAGAGGACAACAGGATCAGATACAACAGAGCTAGGAACGATTACATTAACATAAGACGAACATCGGAAAGGGACTATGAGAACGATATTGCAATCAAAGCGAAAAAACAACCTAAGTTACTAAACAGTCATATAAGAAGTAAAATGTCGGTGAACGACCAAGTGACAAGACTAAGGAAGACAGAGGGGGCATATACTGAAAGTGACAAGGAAATCTGCGAGGCACTGAATGCCAGTTTCCATGGAGTGTTCACTACCGAGCCTGAGCAGCTCCCATTGTTGGAAGGGGTTACCCTAGATGAAAGACTATCAGATATAGAGGTGACAGCAGAGAAGGTAATGAAACAGTTGACAACTCTAGGTGCAACTAAAGCAGTTGGACCAGACAAAGTATCACCGTGGATACTAAAAGAAGCAGCACAGGCCCTCAGCGTGCCTCTGGCAATGATCTTTAATGAGTCACTTATGTCAGGAGAATTGCCCAGTTGCTGGAAGAAGGCAAATGTCGTGCCGATCTTCAAGAAAGGTGATAGGGAGGAGGCACTTAACAATAGACCTGTATCACTGACAAGCATCCCCTGTAAAATACTGGAAAGAATAATTAGGCTACGACTGGGTGCACACCTGGAGAACATTAGGTTTGTGAACAAACATCAACATGGGTTCTGGACAGGGAAATCGTGCCTAACAAACCTTCTGGAATTCTATGATAAAATAACGAGGATAAGACAGGACAGAGATGGTTGGGCAGACTGCATATTTCTGGACTGCCAAAAAGCCTTTGATACAGTACCGCACATGAGACTGCTGTTCAAGCTCGAGAGGCAGGCGGGGGTGGGGGGAAAGGTCCTAGCATGGATAAGGAACTACCTAACAGGAAGGAGCCAAAGAGTTACGGTAAGGGGCGAGAAGTCGGACTGGCGAACAGTAACAAGTGGAGTACCACAAGGATCGGTGCTGGGACCAATTCTATTTCTTGTATATGTTAACGACATGTTTACAGGCGTAGAGTCCTACATGTCGATGTTTGCGGATGACGCAAAGTTGATGAGAAAGAGTTGTGACAGATGAGGATTGCAGGATCCTTCAAGAGGACCTGAACAGGTTGCAGAGATGGTCAGAGAAATGGCTACTGGAATTCAACACGAGCAAATGTAAAGTTATGGAAATGGGACTAGGAGATAGGAGACCAAAGGGACAGTACACAATGAAGGGGAACAGCCTACCAGACCCGACGCGTGAAAGAGACCTGGGGGTGGACGTAACACCTAATCTATCTCCTGAGGCACATATAAATATGTTAACGACAGCAGCGTACTCTACACTGGCAAAAGTTAGAACATCATTCAGAAACCTAAGTAAGGAGGCATTTAGGGCGCTTTACACTGCCTACGTGCGGCCAGTCTTAGAGTATGCCGCCTCATCATGGAGTCCCCATCTGAAGAAGCATATAATGAAACTGGAAAAGGTTCAGAGGTTTGCAACGAGACTCGTCCCAGAGCTATGAGGGATGGGGTATGAGGAGTGCCTGAGGGAACTGTGCCTTACGACACTAGAAAGAATAAGGGAGAGGGGGGACATGATAGGAACGTATAAGATACTCAGAGGGATTGACAGCGTGGACATAGACGAAATGTTCACACGGAATAGTAACAGAACGAGGGGACATGGATGGAAGCTTGAAACTCAGATGAGTCAGAGATGTTAGGAAGTTTTCTTTTAGCGTGAGAGTAGTGGGAAAATGGAACGCACTTCAGGAACAGGTTGTGGAAGCAAATACTATTCATAATTTTAAAACCAGGTATGATAGGAAAATGGGACAGGAGTCATTGCTGTAAACAACCGATGCTCGAAACCCTGGAAATACAAACCGAAACTGTCTCTATTTTCCGCTTGTTACAACTTGTAATAAAGTTGTTACATCTTGGCTTAACGTGTTTATGACGTATTAGAACGTTGTTACAACTTGCTATATTGGTTGTTATAGCTGGTTAGGAAGTGTTAAAACTTGTTTGAACGTTGTACCAACGTCGTAGTTTCGGTGTGTGTTTGGCGGGAAGGCGGGATCCAAGAGTCAATGCTCGATCCTGCAGACACAACTAGGTGAGTACAACTAGGTGAGTACACACAGATATTAGAAAGAATTTTTTCAGTGACAGAGTGGTTGACAAACGGAATGCATTAGGCAGTGATGTGGTGGAGGCTGACTCCATACACAGTTTCAAGTGTAGATATGATAGAGCCCAATAGGCTCAGGATTCTGTACACCAGTTGATGGACGGTTGAGAGACGGGACCAAAGAGCCAAAGCTCAACCCCCGCAAGCACAATTAGGTGAGTACAATTAGATGAGCACACACACACACACACACACACACACACACACACACACACACACACACACACACACACACACACACACACACACACACACACACACACACACACAGATATTAGAAAGAATTTTTTCAGTGACAGAGTGGTTGACAAACGGAATGCATTAGGCAGTGATGTGGTGGAGGCTGACTCCATACACAGTTTCAAGTGTAGATATGAAAGAGTCCAATAGGCCCAGGATTCTGTACACCTGTTGACTGACGGTTGAGAGGCGGGACCAAAGAGCCAGAGGTCAACCCCCGCAAACACAACTAGGTGACTACAACTAGGTGAGTACACACACACCAGGAAGCAGCCCATGACAGCTGACTAACTCTCAGGTACCTATTTACTGTTAGGTAACAGGGGCATAGGGTGAAAGAAACTCTGCCCATCGTTTCTCGCTGGCGCCCGGGATCGAACCCGGGACCACAGGATCACATGTCCAGCGTACTGTTAGCTCGGCCGGCCGGTGTGTGTGTGTGTGTGTGTGTGTGTGTGTGTGCGTGTGTGTGTGTGCGTGTGTGTGTGTGTGTGCGTTTGTGTACGTGTGCGTGTTTGTGTTCGTGTGTGTACTCACCTATTTGTGCTTGCGGGGGTTGAGCTTTGGCTCTTTGGTCCCGCCTCTCAACTGTCAATCAACTGGTGTACAGATTCCTGAGCATACTGGGCTCTGTCATATCTACATTTGAAACTGTGTATGGAGTCAGCCTCCACCACATCACTGCCTAATGCATTCCATCTGTTAACTACTCTGACACTGAATAAGTTCTCTCTAATGTCCCTGTGGGTCATGTGGGGTACTTAGTTTCCACATGTGTCCCCTTTTTCGCGTACCATCAGTGTTGAATAATTTATCCTTGTCTACCCAGTCGATTCCCCTGAGGATTCTGTAAGTAGTGATCATGTCTTCCCTTACTTTTCTGTCTTCCAGTGTCGTAAGGTGCATTTCCCGCAGCCTTTCCTCGTAACTCATGCCTCTTAGTTCTGGGACTAGTCTAGTGGCATACCTTTGAACTTTTTCCAGCTTCGTCTTGTGCTTGACAAGGTACGGGCTCCATGCTGGGGCTGCATACTCCAGGAGTGATCTTAAATATGTTGTATACAAGATTCTGAATGATTCCTTACACAGGTTCCTGAAGGCAGTTTTGATGTTAGCCAGCCTCGCATATGCCGCAGACGTTACTCTTTTTATGCTTGCTTCAGGAGACTGGTTCGGTGTGATATCAACTCCTAGATCATTCTCTCTGTCCGTTTCATTAATCTCCTATTCTGTATCCTGTGTCTGGCCTCCTGTTTCCACAACCTAGTTTCATTACTTTGCATTTACTCGGGCTGAATTTTAATAGCCATTTGTTGGACCAATCACTCAGTCTGTCTAGGTCATCTTGTAGCCTCCTACTATCATCCACTGTTTCAATCCTGCTCATAATTTTTGCATCATCAGCAAACATTGAGAGAAACGAGTCTATACCCTCTGGGAGATCATTTACATATATCAGAAACAGTATAGGTCCAAGGACTGACCCCTGTAGAACTTCACTTGTAACGTCTTGCCAATCTGAGACCTCACCCCTCACATTGACTCGTTGTCTCCTGTTGCTTAGGTACTCCTTTATCCAATGGCATACCTTCCCTTTCACTCCAGCTTTTTCACTAGCCTCTTGTGTGGTACTGTACCAAAGGCTTTCTGGCAATCCAAAAATATGCAGTCTGCCCACCCTTCTCTTTCTTGCTTGATTTTTGTTGCCTGGTTGTAGAATTCAAGTAACTCTGTGAGGCAAGACTTGCCATCCCTAAACCCATGTTGATGCTGTGTTACAAAGTTCTTTCGCTCCAGATGTTCCACTAGCTTTCTTCGCACAATCTTCTCCATCAGCTTGCATGGTATGCAGGTTAGGGACACTGGCCTGTAGTTCAGTGACTCCTGTCTATCCCCTTTCTTGTATATCGGGACTACGTTAGCTGCTTTCCAAATTTCTGGCAGTTCCCCTTTTGCCAGTGATTTCTTATACACTATGGAGAGTGGCAGGCACAGTTCTTCTGCTCATTCCTTTAGCATCCAAGGGAAGATTCCGTCTGGGCCTATAGCCTTTGCCA
Source organism: Procambarus clarkii (assembly GCF_040958095.1). Classification (NCBI taxonomy): domain Eukaryota; kingdom Metazoa; phylum Arthropoda; class Malacostraca; order Decapoda; family Cambaridae; genus Procambarus; species Procambarus clarkii. The sequence continues at coordinate 6,571,324 of NC_091207.1, forward strand.
CATCCAACTCTAGTAAAAACTTCCTTACTTCCCCACTGGTAATCTCAAACTCCTCCAGTGGTTCCTTGTTAACTATTCCCTCTCTTATCTCTGGAATTTCTCCTTGCTCTAAGGTGAAGACCTCCAGGAATTTCTTATTCAGTTCCTCACACACTTCCTTGTCGTTTGTAGTGAATCCTTCTGCCCCTATCCCTAATTTCATAATCCTGTTCCTTTACTGTTGCTTTTCTCCTGATGTGTCTGTGCAGCAATTTAGGCTGAGTCTTTGTCTTGCTTGTGATGTCATTTTCGTATTGTCTTTCTGCCTCTCTTCTCATCCTGATATATTATTTCCTGACACTCTGGTATCTTTCTCTGCTTTCAAGTGTCCAGTTATTTCTATAGTTTCTTCACGCCCTTTTACTTTGCGGCTTAGCTAGCCTACATCTTTGATTAAACTATCGGTTTCTCATCTTCATTTCACTGTTTTTCTTTTGGACTGGGACAAATTGTTTGCTGCTTCCTAGCACTTCTGCGTGATGTAGTCCATCATGTCTTGGGCCGTCTTTCCCCTGAGCTCTGTTTCCCATGATATATCTGTTAGGAATTTTCTTATCTCCTCATAGTTTCCCTTTCGGAATGCCAGTCTTTTGTTATCAGTACCCCTCCTCGAGTTCAATAACCCTTCTTCAATCAGGTACTCAAACGCCAGTACACTGTGGTCGTTCATTCCTACTGGGGTCTTAAAACCGATTTCTCTTATGTCAGAGTCGTTCAGAGTGAAGACTACGTTGAGTCTCACTGGTTCATCATTTCCTCTCATCCTTGTGGGTTCTCTGACATGCTGGGTTAAAAGGTTTCTAGCCACCACCTCCAATAGTTTGGCTCTCCACGTATCCTCGCCTCTATGCGGTTCCTTGTTCTTCCAGTCAATCCTTCCGTGATTGAAATCCTGCCATGATGAGCAGGTGGGATCTATTTCTGCAGGCAGCAGAGGCTGCTCTCTCGGTTATAGTGTTAACTACCATGTAGTTGTTGTCATACTCTTGACTGGGTCTTCTGTCATTTGATGGAGGGTTATATATTACTGCTACTACTATTTTGGTCTTCCCATTGTCATGGTGCCTGCTTTGTAGTCTCTGAAACACTCACAGCCCGGGATAGCCATCTCCTTGAAACTCCATTCCTTTCTCATTAGTAGGGCCACTCCACCTCCTCCCCTACCTTCCCTCTCTTTCCTTATTACTGTGTACTCCTGGGGAAACACAGCATTCGTTATGATTCCTGAGAGTTTTGTTTCAGTGAGTCCGATTATATCTGGGTTCACTTCTTGTGCTCTTTCCCTTAGTTCACTTGCCTTGCTTGTGATCCCATCTATGTTTGAGTACATTACCCTGAAACTGACTCTCTTCTGCTTCTCCTCTGGAAGGGACCTGTGGGATCTGGGGTGAGCAGGAGCTGGGAGGATCTGGTATGGGGAGACTGGTGGAGGAGGAAGGACTTGGGGGGTGGGGGAGAGGGGGAGGTTAAAGGGGGGGTAAGAGGGATTTGGTTGGGGGGGGAGAGTGAGAGGGGGAGGGTTGGGGGGCTGAGAGGGGGGAGGATTGGGGTGTGTGGGAGACAGGGAGGCTTGGGGGGGGGGGCATGGTGGAAGGAGAGGCTTGGGGGGATGGGGGAGAAGGGGGAGCTTGGAAGGGGGGCAGAAAAAGGGGGAGGGCGTGGGGAGAAAAGGAAGGCCGAGGTGAGTGAGGAAGAGGGGAGGGTTTAGGGAAGTGGTGGTGAGGGGAAGGCTTAGCTGGAGTGGGGGAGAGAGGGGGGGCTTAGGGGGGTAGGGGAGAACGGAGGGCTTGGGGGGTGGGAGAGACGGGAGGGCATGTGGGAGAAGGGAGGGCTTGGGGGATGGGGGAGAAAGAAGGTAATGGGGAGAGGGGTGAGTGGGAGGAGGGGGTGGGTTGGGGGAGGGTGCCCAAGGCGGGTACTTAGTGGGGGGCTGTCATGGGATGGGGGCAGGTAGGGTGTCTGTTGAGTAGAATGTGGGGGTGGTGCTCCACTTCCTATGACTGTTGCAATGTTTGAGGGTTCCACACTCCCCTTTGGGATTGTAGGGTTCGGGGTTGTGGTTCTCTGATTCCTTTCTCTTTCCCTGCACTCCTTCCTTGTGTCTCCTGCCTGCCATCTCACTTCTCTTGTCATATCCCTCTGCAGGAATACTTTTTTGAACTTCTGTACATTTGCTAGACTGCTCTTCCTTGCTAGCAGTTCCTCTTTCATGTTCTCGTTCATGAATACCACCTTTATCGTTCGGTCTCTGTCCTGGCTGTATTTTCAAAGCCTGAAAAACTTTTCAACATTTGGTCAGTTCCCTCCATCCTTACCTCTTTAAGGATCTCGGGAACTATGTTTTTGTCCTTGTCTCTCCACTCCTTTGAGCTGGTCCCTGTTTGCTCGTTAATGCCTGCTAATACTACTGCTCATTTTCTTTCTTTTTCTGTGTGTGTGTGTGTGTGTGTGTGTGTGTGTGTGTGTGTGTGTGTGTGTGTGTGTGTGTGTGTGTGTGTGTGTGTGTGGGTGTGGGTGTGTGTGTGTGTGTGTGTGTGTGTGTGTGTGTGTGTGTGTGTGTGTGTGTGTGTGTGTGTGTGTGTGTGTGTGTGTGTGTGGGTGTGTGGGTGTGTGGGTGTGTGGGTGTGTGGGTGTGTGTGTGTGTGTGTGTGTGTGTGTGTGTGTGTGTGTGTGTGTGTGTGTGTGGTGTGTGTGTGTGTGTGTGTGTGTGTGTGTGTGTGTGTGTGTGTGTGTGTGTGTGTGTGTGTGTGTGTGTGTGTGTGTGTGTGTGTGTGTGTGCGTGTGTGTGTGTATGTATTCACCTAGTTGTGTTTGCGGGGGTTGAGCTTCCAAATCTGTGGCAGGAGAGTTTCGGACGTAATTGTGGAGACATTAGATGCCCAACAATCACGTTTAGCCGTACGGATGGCCCTACGGGCCACCGCACTCGCTTTCCGAAAGAAAAGAGAAGAATCGGCCGTCTGCCGACGGCGGTGCCTCTTCCAGGCTGCACGCTTACAGCAGACAGCCCGAGCACAGTCTGCATTCCACCAGGGAACGCACTTCCGCGGACCCCGAGAGGAGGAGCAAGGAATAGAGCGGAGGGCAGAGTCGAAGACAGTGTCATGGAAAAGGAGGAAATCGCAAGGGAGAGGTCAGAGAGAGCAGCACTGAGGGTAAAGAGGTTCCAGTCCGCTTTAGCAAACTGCCACCTAGGGAAGGAGAGGGAAGGGCGAAAAGAGAAAAAGGAAACAAGGATGGGGAAATGGTCACTGCCATGGAGGTCATCAAGAACCTGCCACGTGAAATCTAAGTAAAGAGAAAAAGAGCAAAGAGAATGATCAAGACAGGAAAGGGTGCGAGTCCGAGAGTCCAAATGAGTGGGCTCACCAGAATTCAGAAGAGACAGGGAAGAAGAGAGGATAAAAGGCTCAAGAAGGCGACCTCGGGTATTCGTTAGAACATCACCCCAAAGAGAATGACGACAATTGAAATCACCCAACAGGAGCACAGGCTCCGGCAAGGAGTCCAGGAGGTGTTTCAGATCAGGAAGAGAAAGTGGGACACTCGGGGGAGATAAATGGAACAAACTGTGTACCATTTCCCTACAAAGATACGAGCAGCAGAACAATGGAGAGGCAAAGGAAAAAGTAAGGGGACAAAGGGAACATCAGTGCGAATCAAGAGAGCAGAAGAATTAGGAGCCCCAGCAACAGCTGGGGAGGGGGAGAAAGGAATAGCCACGAAAATGACCAGGACGAGCACCAAGCATCGTTTAGTCAGAGTTTATTTGTTTTTTTGTATTGAGGCTGGTATTTTCTACCTTGATTCTATGTATGTCTAACCATCTTGTGAGATGGGAGTATTAGATAAACTTATAGCTAGTTTTTTATCTACACTGTGTAATATTCCATATTTACTCCAGTCCTGCACACATCCTTTCCCCCCTTCCTCAGGCTCACAACCGTTTCCGGGCCTTGGACCCTGATACGCCCACTGCCCTCTCCTCTGTTCCTTTGGGTTCTGTCACGAAGGATCCACCTCCTGGTCCTCTGTCTGGGGGTTCCCCTCCTTTCTACCCAGTCTTTCTTGTCTCCTGTGTCTTCTTCCTCGTCTCCCTCCGTTCCTCCTTCCCATCCTTCCCCTCCGTCTCTTGACTCTTCCCACCGCCTGTCGGTGGTGGTTGATGTCCATTGCTCTTCAAACGGCCGTCGCGTGTGCTCTCGTTCAGCTTCTCCTGTTGAGACGCTAGAATCCGTTGCCCAGTACGTGGTTGCTGAGACACCTGTCTCTTTACGTCAGAAGCGTAAGCCTGGCTTCTCTCCTTCCTCCTCCCCGGCGGGTAAGAAGGTTTCGCTTTCTTCCTCGGCCCCTACTTCTGCCTCTATCGCTCCTTCCCCTCCCATTTCGGAGGTTGCGCCCCCTGTTCCTGATATGGAGGTTTCTTTGGCCCCTGCTTCCCTCTCGGTTGCTGCCCTTGCTGAGGTCTGCTCCCCTCTTTCTACTCCCCCTCTTCCTGCTGCTGTCCTTGACTGCTCCTCTCCGTTATCTCCTCCTCTTTCCCCTCCTCCTCCGGATCCCGCCCGCCCCCCTCTGGTCTGTTCTCCCGCTTCCTTCCCTCCGTCTTTGCTCAGTTTACCTGTGCCCCCTAACCCTGACTTTGCTGACCCTGATCCCGACCCTGATATTCTTTAATGTGCGTAGTTGCTCTTTCGCCTATGTTTCTTCCTTGTTCTCTGTTGTTGTCCTTTCTCTTCTCGTCGATGTCTATTCTTCAATGGAACGTTCGAGGTTATTACGCCAATTTCCTCGAACTCTAACTTCTGATTTCGCGGTTTTCGCCCCTTTGTGTCTGTCTCCAGGAGCCGATGCTTGGTGCTCGTCCTGGTCGCTTTCGTGGCTATTCCTTTCTCCCCCCCCCCCAGCTGTTGCTGGGGCTCCTAATTCTTCTGCTCTCTTGATTCGCTCTGATGTTCCCTTTGTCCTCTTACTTTTTCCTTCGCCTCTCCATTGTTCTGCTGCTCGTATCTTTGTAGGGAAATGGTACACAGTTTGTTCCATTTATCTCCCCCGAGTGTCCCACTTTCTCTTCCTGATCTGAAACACCTCCTGGACTCCTTGCCGGAGCCTGTGCTCCTGTTGGGTGATTTCAATTGTCGTCATTCTCTTTGGGGTGATGTTCTAACGAATACCCGAGGTCGCCTTCTTGAGCCGTTTCTCCTCTCTTCTTCCCTGTCTCTTCTGAATTCTGGTGAGCCCACTCATTTGGACTCTCGGACTCGCACCCTTTCCTGTCTTGATCTTTCTCTTTGCTCTTCTTCTCTTTACTTAGATTTCACGTGGCAGGTTCTTGATAACCTCCATGGCAGTGACCATTTCCCCATCCTTGTTTCCTTTTTCTCTTTTCGCCCTTCCCTCTCCTTCCCTAGGTGGCAGTTTGCTAAAGCGGACTGGAACCTCTTTACCCTCAGTGCTGCTCTCTCTGACCTCTCCCTTCTGCCTCTCCCTTGCGCTTTCCTCCTTTTCCATGACACTGTCTTCGACTCTGCCCTCCGCTCTATTCCTTGCTCTTCCTCTCGGGGTCCGCGGAAGTGCGTTCCCTGGTGGAATGCAGACTGTGCTCGGGCTGTCTGCTGTAAGCGTGCAGCCTGGAAGAGGCACCGCCGTCGGCAGACGGCCGATTCTTCTCTTTTCTTTCGGAAAGCGAGTGCGGTGGCCCGTAGGGCCATCCGTACGGCTAAACGTGATTGTTGGGCATCTAATGTCTCCACAATTACGTCCGAAACTCTCCTGCCACAGATTTGGAAGCTCAACCCCCGCAAACACAACACACACACACACACACACACACACACACACACACACACACACACACACACACACACACACACACACACACACACACACACACACACACACACACACACACACACACACACACACACACACACACACACACACACACACACACACACACACACACACACACACACACACACACACACACCCACACCCACACCCACACACACACACACACACACACACACACACAGAAAAAGAAAGAAAATGAGCAGTAGTATTAGCAGGCATTAACGAGCAAACAGGGACCAGCTCAAAGGAGTGGAGAGACAAGGACAAAAACATAGTTCCCGAGATCCTTAAAGAGGTAAGGATGGAGGGAACTGACCAAATGTTGAAAAGTTTTTCAGGCTTTGAAAATACAACCAGGACAGAGACCGAACGATAAAGGTGGTATTCATGAACGAGAACATGAAAGAGGAACTGCTAGCAAGGAAGAGCAGTCTAGCAAATGTACAGAAGTTCAAAAAAGTATTCCTGCAGAGGGATATGACAAGAGAAGTGAGATGGCAGGCAGGAGACGCAAGGAAGGAGTGCAGGGAAAGAGAAAGGAATCAGAGAATCACAACCCCGAACCCTACAATCCCAAAGGGGAGTGTGGAACCCTCCTCAAACATTGCAACAGTCATAGGAAGTGGAGCACCACCCCCACATTCTACTCAACAGACACCCTACCTGCCCCCATCCCATGACAGCCCCCCACTAAGTACCCGTCTTGGGCACCCTCCCCCAACCCACCCCCTCCTCCCACTCACCCCTCTCCCCATTACCTTCTTTCTCCCCCATCCCCCAAGCCCTCCCTTCTCCCACATGCCCTCCCGTCTCTCCCACCCCCCAAGCCCTCCGTTCACCCCCACCCCCCTAAGCCCCCCCTCTCTCCCCCACCCCAGCTAAGCCTTCCCCTCTCCACCACTTCCCTAAACCCTCCCCTCTTCCTCACTCACCTCGGCCTTCCTTTTCTCCCCACGCCCTCCCCCTTTTTTCTGCCCCCCTTCCAAGCTCCCCCTTCTCCCCAAGCCTCTCCTTCCACCATGCCCCCCCCCCAAGCCTCCCTGTCTCCCACACACCCCAATCCTCCCCCCCTCTCAGCCCCCAACCCTCCCCCTTTCACTCTCCCCCCCCAACCAAATCCCTCTTACCCCCCCCCCTTAACCTCCCCCTCTCCCCCACCCCCCAAGTCCTTCCTCCTCCACCAGTCTCTCCATACCAGATCCTCCCAGCTCCTGCTCACCCCAGGACCCACAGGTCCCTTCTAGAGGAGAAGCAGAAGAGAGTCAGTTTCAGGGTAATGTACTCAAACAGATGGGATCACAAGCAAGGCAAATGAACTAAGGGAAAGAGCACAAGAAGTGAACCCAGATATAATCGGACTCACTGAAACAAAACTCTCAGGAATCATACCGAATGCTGTGTTTCCCCAGGAGTACACAGTAATAAGGAAAGAGAGGGAAGGTAGGGGAGGAGGTGGAGTGGCCCTACTAATGAGAAAGGAATGGAGTTTCAAGGAGATGGCTATCCCGGGCTGTGAGTGTTTCAGAGACTACAAAGCAGGCACCATGACAATGGGAAGACCAAAATAGTAGTAGCAGTAATATATAACCCTCCACCAAATGACAGAAGACCCAGTGAAGAGTATGACAACAACTACATGGCAGTTAACACTATAACCGAGAGAGCAGCCTCTGCTGCCTGCAGAAATAGATCCCACCTGCTCATCATGGCGGATTTCAATCACGGAAGGATTGACTGGAAGAACAAGGAACCGCATAGAGGCGAGGATACGTGGAGAGCCAAACTATTGGAGGTGGTGGCTAGAAACCTTTTAACCCAGCATGTCAGAGAACCCACAAGGATGAGAGGAAATGATGAACCAGCGAGACTCGACCTAGTCTTCACTCTGAACGACTCTGACATAAGAGAAATCGGTTTTGAGACCCCTGTAGGAATGAACGACCACAGTGTACTGGCGTTTGAGTACCTGATTGAAGAAGGGTTATTGAACTCGAGGAGGGGTACTGATAACAGAAGACTGGCATTCCGAAAGGGAAACTATGAGGAGATAAGAAAATTCCTAACAGATATATCATGGGAAACAGAGCTAAGGGGAAAGACGGCCCAAGACATGATGGACTACATCACGCAGAAGTGCTAGGAAGCAGCAAACAATTTGTCCCAGTCCAAAAGAAAAACAGTGAAATGAAGATGAGAAACCCATAGTTTAATCAAAGATGTAGGCTAGCTAAGCCGCAAAGTAAAAGGGCGTGAAGAAACTATAGGAATAACTGGACACTTGAAAGCAGAGAAAGATACCAGAGTGTCAGGAATGAATATATCAGGATGAGAAGAGAGGCAGAAAGACAATACGAAAATGACATCACAAGCAAGACAAAGACTCAGCCTAAATTGCTGCACAGACACATCAGGAGAAAAGCAACAGTAAAGGAACAGGTTATGAAATTAGGGATAGGGGCAGAAGGATTCACTACAAACGACAAGGAAGTGTGTGAGGAACTGAATAAGAAATTCCTGGAGGTCTTCACCTTAGAGCAAGGAGAAATTCCAGAGATAAGAGAGGGAATAGTTAACAAGGAACCACTGGAGGAGTTTGAGATTACCAGTGGGGAAGTAAGGAAGTTTTTACTAGAGTTGGATGTGGCAAAGGCTATAGGCCCAGACGGAATCTTCCCTTGGATGCTAAAGGAATGAGCAGAAGATCTGTGCCTGCCACTCTCCATAGTGTATAAGAAATCACTGGCAACAGGGGAACTGCCAGAAATTTGGAAAGCAGCTAACGTAGTCCCGATATACAAGAAAGGGGATAGACAGGAGGCACTGAACTACAGGCCAGTGTCCCTAACCTGCATACCATGCAAGCTGATGGAGAAGATTGTGCGAAGAAAGCTAGTGGAACATCTGGAGCGAAAGAACTTTGTAACACAGCATCAACATGGGTTTAGGGATGGCAAGTCTTGCCTCACAGAGTTACTTGAATTCTACAACCAGGCAACAAAAATCAAGCAAGAAAGAGAAGGGTGGGCAGACTGCATATTTTTGGATTGCCAGAAAGCCTTTGGTACAGTACCACACAAGAGGCTATTGAAAAAGCTGGAGTGAAAGGGAAGGTATGCCATTGGATAAAGGAGTACCTAAGCAACAGGAGACAACGAGTCAATGTGAGGGGTGAGGTCTCAGATTGGCAAGACGTTACAAGTGAAGTTCTACAGGGGTCAGTCCTTGGACCTATACTGTTTCTGATATATGTAAATGATCTCCCAGAGGGTATAGACTCGTTTCTCTCAATGTTTGCTGATGATGCAAAAATTATGAGCAGGATTGAAACAGTGGATGATAGTTGGAGGCTACAAGATGACCTAGACAGACTGAGTGATTGGTCCAACAAATGGCTATTAAAATTCAGCCCGAGTAAATGCAAAGTAATGAAACTAGGTTGTGGAAACAGGAGGCCAGACACAGGATACAGAATAGGAGATTAATGAAACGGACAGAGAGAATGATCTAGGAGTTGATATCACACCGAACCTGTCTCCTGAAGCAAGCATAAAAAGAATAACGTCTGCGGCATATGCGAGGCTGGCTAACATCAAAACTGCCTTCAGGAACCTGTGTAAGGAATCATTCAGAATCTTGTATACAACATATTTAAGATCACTCCTGGAGTATGCAGCCCCAGCATGGAGCCCGTACCTTGTCAAGCACAAGACGAAGCTGGAAAAAGTTCAAAGGTATGCCACTAGACTAGTCCCAGAACTAAGAGGCGAGAGTTACGAGGAAAGGCTGCGGGAAATGCACCTTACGACACTGGAAGACAGAAAAGTAAGGGAAGACATGATCACTACTTACAGAATCCTCAGGGGAATCGACTGGGTAGACAAGGATAAATTATTCAACACTGATGGTACGCGAAAAAGGGGACACATGTGGAAACTAAGTACCCCACATGACCCACAGGGACATTAGAGAGAACTTATTCAGTGTCAGAGTAGTTAACGGATGGAATGCATTAGGCAGTGATGTGGTGGAGGCTGACTCCATACACAGTTTCAAATGTAGATATGACAGAGCCCAGTATGCTCAGGAATCTGTACACCAGTTGATTGACAGTTGAGAGGCGGGACCAAAGAGCCAAAGCTCAACCCCCGCAAGCACAAATAGGTGAGTACACACACGAACACGTACACACACGCACACACACGCACACACACATACACGCACACACACACACACGCACACACACACACGCACACACACACACGCACACACACACAGTGTTATGATCTCAGCCTGCAGAAGAAACGAGTCTCTCTCCTTGAGAGTTATTCATCAAGCCTGACCTGATTAGAAGGTCTAGCATATATTGAGGTGATAACCCATATGAAAAATAGTATGGTGGATTCAATGAGCAGTTTAAGATTATGGGCAGTGTCATGTTCACAGAAAATGGTACCATCCGTTTTCTATGTGCGGCGGCTGGGACGCCAGAGAGAGATTGGAGGTAAACAGGAGAGCGTACAGGACGCCCGCCAAGCTTGGTAGCTACTAGTCATGTAATCATATTAAGTATTAAAGTCAGTAACTAAGTCATGACTTTACATCAACCCTACAACCAAGACTTCCTCAGTAACACACAAACACCACATTGGCGACGAGGATGAACTGTGAACGCAGGTATTTGTTCAGTTTCAAACACAAGGGAGAAGCATGCTGCCTGGAGGAGGAAGAGAAGCTGTGAGCGCCATACCCGATGCTGTATGCTAACCGATGCTGTGTGCTAACCAATGCTGTGTGCTAAACGATGCTGTGTGCTAACCAATGCTGTGTGCTACCCAAGCTGTGTGCTACCCAAGCTGTGCTGAAGAAACAGTACTGAGGAATCTGCCGACGTTGTGTACGAAACGACGCATTGATGTGTACAAAACCTGATGTTTTGGTTACGAAACGACGCTTCGTGCTACAAAATTCATCACACTGAATTGACTGCTGTACCAACTGCTGCACCAACTGCTGTACCAACTGCTGTACCAACTGCTGCTGTACCAACTGCTGTGCCAACTGCTGTGCTGCTGCTGTGAGTAGGAACAACACATGTACACAAGGGCTAGGTAAGAAGTCAGTTGCTGCTATATTGTGCACTGTTGTGAACTTTTGCATTAAAATGCTTGTGTGCTTTGCAAAATTAAAGTAATTACAGTGAATTCTTGACTAACATATTCAGTGCAGTAAGTGTTTAATATTCTGAGGAACATTAAAGTGATAAGTTTACATTTATTCAGTAAAAAATGGCAAATATACCTCAGTTTCCTGCATTTGATCCTGACTGTGACCAGACAAACCTGTCACAGAGGTGGGTCAAATGGCTTAAAAGGTTTGAAAATTTGTTGATAGTTTCTGACATCAAAAGTGCTGAAAGAAAGCGTGCCTTTCTACTTCATTATGCAGGTGATAGAGTTTGTGACATCTTTGACACACTGAAAGACACTGGTGGTGCCAAAGATTATGACACTGCCAAAGCCAAACTAACAGAGCATTTCAAACCAAGGCAAAATACTGCTATGGAAATTATGCATTTCAGGAGAGCAAAACAACTCTCTAATGAAACTGTGGATCAATACCACACACGTCTGCAGGGTTTAGCAGCCCATTGTGAGTTTGCTGATGTTGACAAAGAAATCAAACAGCAAATAATTGAAACATGCACATCTACACGTCTCCGTCGAAGAGCTCTAGAACTTGTTGATGATGACAGTTCTCTTACCAAGATACTGGATATGGCTCGTCGAATGGAAGATGCTGCACGTGATGCTCGTGTCATGGAGTGCAGTGCTAATAACGGTTCTGCCACTGTTGCTAACAGTGATGAGGTACGTAAGGTTCAGGGAGGACACCTTGATCAAAGAAGATATCATGGCAAACCTAACAGTAAATTTAGCCGAGAACCACGTCACAACTGGGGTCAAGGAACAAGGCTCAAGCAGTCACAACGACCCACATCAGAGGGTGTCAACAATAAATGTTACAATTGTGGAGGAGACTACCCACACCAAGATAATGTTTGTCCTGCTCAAGGTAAGAAGTGCTATGAGTGTGGAAAACTAGGTCATTTTGGTGCTATGTATCGTTCCACACTAAAGAAACTACAGTTAGTGAATAAAAGCACTGTACGAGGATCAGGTCATAGGGGTCGAGGTGGTAAACACAATATTGCACCTCAAATCAAGAATGTTAACAATGTACAAGACAACATTTCATTACAACCAGTCTCAGATGACAGTGAATGTGATTATACTTATGGAGTACAAGCAATCACAGAATGGAATGATCTTCCAAACAACCTAGAGACATGTGTATACATTGCTGGTATTTGTCTCAAGGTTCTCATTGACACTGGATCAAACATTGACACCATTGCTGAGTGCCACTATGAGAAATTTAAAAAACAGTTCCCAAAGCTTGAGAACTATAATGGCAAAGCCACTGCCTATGCTTCAAAGGTAGCCTTGCCAGTGATTGGAACTTTCACTGCAGAGATTAAGTCAAAGAATGCAATGCTCATTACTACATTCCATGTTGTTAGGAATGCAAAGGAGTCTTTACTCAGTTACAAGACTTCAACCAAATTGGGGCTACTTCAGCTTTCTAATGCTGTAGCAGTGGAATCTGCAAACAATGTTGATGCTATTGTTGCTGAATTTTCTGATCGATTTAAATCCATAGGTTGTTATACTGATAGCAAAGTACATCTGCATATCAACCCAGATGTAATTCCAGTTGCCCAACCACATCGCCGACAACCATTCCATACTCGCAAGAAAGTCGATGCCGAACTGGATAGGCTGATAGAACTAGATATCATTGAACCAGTAACAGGCCCAACACCATGGGTAAGCCCAATTGTCACTCCACCAAAGCCGAAGAATCCAGATGAGATACGCATTTGTGTGGACATGCGTGTTCCCAACAAGGCAATAATGCGTGAACGCCATCCTACACCGACTGTAGATGATATGATCTACCGCTTGAATGGTGCAACTATATTCAGCAAGTTAGATTTAAACAAGGGCTATCATCAGCTTGAACTTGATGATGAGAGTCTCTTCATCACAACGTTTACGACACATCGAGGTCTGTATAGGTACAAGCGCCTGAGTTTTGGTATTAACAGTGCTGCCGAGGTATTCCAGCACATCATCAGCCAGGTATTGCAAGACATACCTAATGCTGACAACATGTCTGATGACATCATTGTTTATGGCCGTACCCAAGCTGAACACGACAAAGCTCTTCGTGCAACATTGCAACGCTTACGAGAAAAGAATTTGACGTTAAGCCGAGCAAAGTGTGAGTTCAATCAACATAAAATTGAATTCTTTGGACATGTACTTAGTGACAAAGGTCTGTCTCCAGATCCTAAGAAAGTTGCAGATATCAAGAACGCTGCACCTCCTTCAACGTCCACTGAAGTACATAGTTTTCTGGGAATGGCAAACTACTGTTCTCGCTTCATTCCAGATTTTGCTACCATTACGAAGCCTCTACGTGAGCTCCTGAAGAAAAATGCATCATGGTACTGGAGCGATATCGAGCAAAATGCATTTGATGCTGTGAAAGATGCACTAGTAGAGAATGCGACTGCTGCATACTTTGATCCATCAATGGACACTGAGTTAACGGTGGATGCTAGTCCTGTTGGATTAGGTGCTGTTTTAGCCCAACACAAACCTGGTCAACCAGATTCCAGAGTAGTAATTGCCTACGCCAGCCGTTCTCTCACAGATGTTGAGCAACGATACAGTCAGACAGAGAAGGAAGCTCTTGCTCTTGTATGGGGCTGTGAACACTTCAATGTGTATCTGCTTGGTGCGCCCTTCACCACGATGGTCACTGACCACAAACCGTTGGAGACCATCTTCAATAATCCAAAGTCCAAACCACCAGCTCGCATTGAGAGATGGGCTCTTCGTCTGCAACCATACAACTTTACGGTGAAATACAAGCCGGGTGCAGGCAATCCCGCTGATTACATCAGTCGACATCCTGCCAACAGTTTCACCATCACCAAGCATCAGCAAGTTGCCGAGGAATATGTACACTCTGTAACCTGTGATGCAGTCCCTAAGGCTCTTACTCTTGATGAAATCCGTACTGCAACCCTGGAGGACCCAACTCTGCAAGCAACAGTGGATGCATTGACTAAGAAAAAGTTTCCACGCATCCCACCCTCAGGAGTTGACCAAGATGCATTCAAAGCACTTGAACGCATCCAGACAGAATTAAGTGTTACGCAACAACGCGACACTGTGCTGCGAGGTACTCGTATCGTGATTCCAGCTGTTCTCCAGCAACGTGCTCTGAAGCTTGCACATCAAGGACACCAAGGTCTTGTTAGGACGAAACAGCTGCTAAGAGAAAAGGTGTGGTTTCCTGGCATTGATCGTCAAGCAAAGGATATGCATGATGCCTGTGTCCCTTGCCAAGCTGCAGTGGATACTTCAAGACCAACACCTCTACAACCTTCACCACTACCTGCTGCACCATGGACGGAAGTATCAATGGACTTCTGCGGACCACTACCAACTGGAGAGTACTTGATGGTAGTCATTGATGATCACTCACGTTATCCAGAAGTAGAAATCATCAATTCCACATCTGCAAAGGCCGTCATCCCGAAACCCGACAAGATCTTTTCAAACTTTGGCATTCCTGAAGTTGTCAAGACAGACAATGGACCGCCATTCAATGGACAAGACTTCGTCAACTTTTCTGAGCATATTGGATTCAAACACCGCCGTGTGATGCCACTACATCCTCAAGCAAATGGAGAAGTTGAGAGATTCATGCAACCTCTCATGAAAGCGGTACACTGTGCTCATGCCGAAGGACGATCCTGGAAACAACCTATGTATGCTTTTCTCAGGAACTACCGTGCAACACCACATGGAACACTGGGCAAGTCGCCTGGCGAACTTTTATTTGGACGTCCTATGAGAATCGCACTACCCGTCATGCCAGCCGAGGTAACGGATAAACGTCTCGCTCGGAAGGATGCACTAGCCAAGGGCAAAATGAAAATTGCTCATGATCAACGTGCAAAGGAACAGTTCATAAAGGTTGGGGACACTGTTCTCGTTAAAAAGAAAAAAGAGGGAAAGTTAGATATGCCGTATGATACAAAACCATATAAAGTGATTAGTGTAAAAGGAACTATGGTAACAGCTAGTAATAGAGATCATAGTATAACACGTAATATGGCTTATTTCAAAGTGATTCCAACTAGTGTAGAAAATGATGAAGTGCAAAGTCGTGCAAAAGAAAAAGAAAAAAATAGTTATAACCCGACAAACAATTCATCAAGGGATGTTATTGCATTTAAGGACTCTCGTCCTAAACGTCATGTTAAACGCCCTACACGATTTGATGATTAATTGTGTTCCTATGTAATGCAAAATATTTACTTGTCATGCTGAACTAAATTTAATATTGTTTGAATAATGCAGATATATCATTCAATATTTTGTAACTTTGTATTACAGTTTCTTTCATGTTTGTTTAACATTGCATATGTATTTTTAACATTGAAATCCTTTGTGGAAAAGATTAAGTTGTTTAAATTCTTTGTGTGCTTAATTAATGTTAAATGTATGCAGTATCTCTTGATATGGTAATAACTTACTTTGTGTCAATAACTTTGCTTTGTGCTACAAGCATGGTAGACATCCTGTATTCATTCTTTTTTAAAGAAAAGGAGGGATGTCATGTTCACAGAAAATGGTACCATCCGTTTTCTATGTGCGGCGGCTGGGACGCCAGAGAGAGATTGGAGGTAAACAGGAGAGCGTACAGGACGCCCACCAAGCTTGGTAGCTACTAGTCATGTAATCATATTAAGTATTAAAGTCAGTAACCAAGTCATGACTTTACATCAACCCTACAACCAAGACTTCCTCAGTAACACACAAACACCACAGGCAGTAAGTAAGGAAATAGATAAATGACTGGCTAGGAGATGTGGACATTTTGCTGGAGGCGTGAGGCTCGCTTCCGGAGGACCTTGACCTCACTTGAGTGCCAGACATCGCAGGGAAAAGCCGCGCTCCGTTTGAGTTCCCGTCAGAAGGGAACCCCTAGTGATATATCTCGAAGAGAAGAGAAGTGTGTAGACGTGCCAGCTGTGGAACTGAGCTGGGAACGTTGTGGTCTCAAGTCCTGGTCGAAGAAGAGAGTATCAAGCCCGCCAGGGACATTATTGTGGGCTGTGTGGAGCGCCCTGACCAGACGCCGTCAGAGGGAAAGCGCCCTCGACCTTATAATCTGTGGTAAGCACGATATACGCCAGTTCATAGTGATTGCTTGTAGTTGGTCGTGTGCCCAGCGACAGTAGCGATGTTTATTTATAAGTTAGACATGTTTTAATAAGGCAGAAGGCCTGAAATAAGAGAGTGGAGAGGGAGGAACACGGAGCGACGTCCGTCCGCTCTGAGCTCTGACAGACGACTGAGGGAGCCCGGCTCCTGACGGAGGAAGACCCTCCCAGCGAGTGAGGACCGCCGCCAGGCGAGGTGGAGTATGGACCCGCCCAAAACAGGGGAGTCCACTCTCACTGTATGTAGAGGACAGATAGAGGTTTGAGGCAAGCATATTGTGTGGTTATTTTTGTTTATGTGTTAAAGGGGAACATTTTATTGGAGTGTCGATGGGTTGCAGGTTTGTCTTTGGGGAAGAAGTGGCTGAGAACTTCGAAGCCAGCCTAGATGAAGTAATTGATGAGACTCCAAGGTAGTGAAGCAGAGGACCTCGAGCTGTGAGGAGAAGCAGTGAAGAGGAGTGTCACGTGCTTCTGTAGAGGTGGTGTAGCAGCCAAGAGAGCTGTGGAGGAACCTAGCAGAAGGGTGAAGCACCGTAGTTGCTCAAGGAAACTTCATGATAGCAGCCTGGAGGAGCTGCAGAGGATCCTGGTAGTGAAGCCCGGAAGAACCTAAAGATATTAGGGTAGTGAACTTCCAAAGGTGGAAGGGGAAGTTCTGGTGGATTACTTGTAGGGAGTTGATAGTGTTTGGTTGTCAGTGGCGTGCAAGACGCAGTGAGAGGTGAGTGATTGTTGGTATTCTGATGTCAAGGAGTGTTTTACACTGAAGTTTAGAGTTACAGTCGTAGGCTGGATTACCTACAGACGTATGCGTTCTAGGACTGATAGAGTGATCGATTGATCATTGTTGTGTATCAATGAACATTTATACTGATATGTTATTGCATTCAAATGCTGATTTTCT
Organism: Procambarus clarkii; assembly: GCF_040958095.1. NCBI lineage: Eukaryota > Metazoa > Arthropoda > Malacostraca > Decapoda > Cambaridae > Procambarus > Procambarus clarkii. Next base: position 6,588,486 of record NC_091207.1, read on the forward strand.
TGGTACACATTTATAGATACATATATGTATTCTCTTGCTGATGGTGCAACAGTGTATGTAGACTTGATCAACTTGAGGAGGTTGATAGTATCAGGTGGTGAACCAGGAGATAGGATACCACTTGATAAGCTGATGATAGAGTTCTGATGGTGTTGGAGTGCAACCTGATTGTAATATTATAGAGTATAGGATTCATTATTATTATATGTGTGTATGTATTGTGTATGTGCTTTGTCCAGTAAATGTATCACAATTTGCTGGTGTTTGCCCTTGTCCTAGTGAGGCTTCCCAGGAGGTAGTAAAGAAGGAGAGAGAAAGAGAGAAAGAACCAAGAACCACTGCTGTAGACAGGGTAGGAGGTGATACTAGTAAGCCATAGGGGATTGAGGAGATCATATCTCATAAGGAGAGAGTGGGGAGTCACAGCGGCTCGAGTGGGTGTGTGCACGTGACAACGAGGCTAAGTGTTGGAGCCGCATCCCCTAAACGTGTGACGTTGAGCCCCTCTCCAAGAGCCAGAAGCGCCAAGGGTGATCTCTTAGTATAAGCACTCTACCGAGTTGTGGGTTGGGTTGTCCATAGAGAAGGATCAACGACGACAACACCAACCAACCCACAGTCTATAATAAATTGGGGGCCTGTGTCCGGGAGAGTGAACTGACACACCCACACCCTGTCCAAGAGTAGATTTGTACACCCTTGCTGAAATAGATAAACTGTGTGACCGCAGGTGTTTACTCTCTCTCTTGGGAAGACTCACAGGACAAGATGGATAAGGTGCAAGCGTTTGTGGAGTCAGGCAAGCCTGAGGACTTAGAATGTTGCACGAGGGATCAATTGAAACAAATAGCATAAAAATGTGGCATTAGGTTGAAAGCATCTAAAGTAGCTGGGATGAAGGATGAGATCCTGAGACAGTTAAGAGCCAAAAATGAAGCGGCAGAGCAAGGAGCCCAAAAAGGAGCTGAAAGTGGAAAGGAGGATGATGGGCAGGATGAAGTGAGATCCTAGGGATCGAGTAGGAGCAGCAAGAGTAGCCGCAGTAGCAGGAGTAGCCGAAATAGGAGCTTGGAGAGATTCCAGTTAGAGCTCCAGATGCAGCGTGAGGAGAGACAGTTCTAGCTGGAAAAGATGAAATTAGAACTCCAGATGAAAAATGAAGCCGAGAAGGAAAATGAGAAAACCAGGCTGGAAGTAGAAAAAGAGAAAACCAGAGTAAGAGAACTGGAGTTGGAACAGGAGAAAGAAAAAGAGAAAGCAAGACTAGAGGTGGAGAAAGAAAAAGAGAAAACCAGAATAAGGGAACTGGAGTTGGAACAAGAAAAAGAAAAAGCCCAGGTCGAAAAAGAAAAAGAGAGAACAAAACAAATGCAGATAGAAGCGAATAGAACCTTGGCTGAGCAAAGGATCGAACATGGGTTGCCAGAGAGCACCACCCAGGTATCACACTCACCAGATGTTAGGGTTAGGGAGAAGGACATTCCCTTGTTTGTTCCTGAAGAGGCAGAGAGCTTCTTCGAGCATTTTGAGAAAGTAGCCAGTATCAAGGAGTGGCCACAGGAGGAATGGGCCCAGCTGGTCCAGTTAAGATTGACCGGTGCAGCCAGGGAGGCATACACCCAATTGTCACTGGAAGAGTGCCAGGATTATGCCACAGTAAAGAGCAGCATATTGCGCTCGTTTCAGCTAACCCCAGAAGCTTATAGGAAGCGCTTCAGAGAGATGATCAAAGTTGGAGCGTGTACGTTTGCTGAGACAGCAAGAGATCTGGAAAGACGATTCCAGAAGTGGATTGAGGCTGCTGGAGTTGGATCTTACGCCGACCTGAAGCAACTGATGGTCATGGAGAAGTTCTTGGAGATGATGCATCCCGAAACAAAGTTCAAGATCCAAGAAGCAGGGATAAAGGAGGTGAAAGATGCCGCAGATAGGGCGGATATGATTACTGAAGCATACAAGAGCTTGAGGGAGAACAGAGTGAGAAGCGAGGTGAGACGCAGCAATGGCAGATCCAGTGGAGTCTGGGGAAGAAGAAATTATGAAAGACCCAGAAGAGTCTGGGGTGAGAACATTTTTGATAAATGGGCAGATAAAAGTAAGTACCCTAAAACTCAGAAGAGTAGGTCGCGCACTTCGTCTGAAAGTGAGGATGGAGGAGCTAAACGAGAAACTAATCGTTATCCAGGGAATCAAGAGCCCAGTAAAGCTCCACAGAGTACGAGTAGTACGTCTGGCCCGAGGAACTCCAATACGAGTGGGCAGAGTCAGAGCTACTCTGGTACATATAGAAGGGACTTTTCCCAGGTGAGGTGTTACAATTGTAACGGATTGGGTCACGTGATGCGAGATTGTAGGCAGGGCAAGAGAGTTGTGACCCTGGCCATGTGTGACCCCCGAAGTAAATATACTAATGTGTTCCAAGACAAACCACAGAGAGCGAACTTAGTGAACGAGAGGTATAGGCCGTTCATGAGCAAAGGTTGGATCAGAATAGGAAGCCAACCTGAGGTAGAAGTTGGTATCTTAAGAGATACCGGAGCTAATCAGAGCTTGATTACGAGAAGCCTGATTGGGAATGATCGACGATTAGCTGGCAGGAGTAAGATGAGAGTATATGGGTTATTGTCTGAGAGTGACATGCCCGTATGTGCTGTCCAGCTAAGGTCGGAATATGTGTCGGCAGAGGTGATGTTGGGAGTATGCCCCGACATACCTGTTCCAGGAGTTCAAGTGATCCTGGGGAATGACTTGTGTGGGACAAAGGTGTTGCCAAGAGTCATAGCGGAGACTGTGCCAGAGAAGTGCCCAGAAGGCCTCGGCACGGGTGGGACACCTGAGAGTGTGAACCTGACTGACATCCGAGGAGATGAGTCAGGAGACCGCCAAGCCATTGGAAACCCTGTCTCGGTAGTGACGAAGGCAGAGGTGGCCGACGAGGAAGACACTGGAGAAGATGGTACAGTGTCGATTCAACCGGTGGAAGATATCGATGTAGATATAGCATGGCTGTTTGATGAAGGTCCAGCCCAAGAAAATGAAGTCTCGGTGAGGTCAAAAGTGAAGATGGCCCAGCCGAAGAAGAATCATGTGAAGAGAGCGGACCTGAGTAGAGCCCAGACTGCTGAAATTAAGAGTCGGAAAGCGAATGCAACTGTGCTGAGTAGGAATGAGGAAAGATGTGGACAGACTGAAGACGGAAATAGAGCGTCAAGTGGTCCACGAACACAGAGGCATAGGGATAGTGGAGTTAAGTTGTTTGAGATGTCAGGAGTTGGCATGTTTCACAGACAACGTGGAGGAGAAATAATGAACAAGAGTGATAGCCGAGAAAATGAAAGGAGAAGAGACAGCATGTGTGGAGAGATGCTTACGAGCACTCTAGGAGAGGCAAAGCAACATGTATGGTCGAGTGCTGTTGGATGTAGTACAGTGCTCGGAGAAACTTTTAAGGAACGAAGAAGAGTTGAAGGAGAAGAAATGGAGTTGTATAAAGATGAGAAATGTGGGAAGAGGATGATGATGCAAGCATGGAGGAATAGAAGAAAGCCGAGGACTCGATGGAAGTCAAACAGGACGATGTCTTGGATAAATGAGGAGACGAAAGGGAGGATCGTCGGTGAAGACGAGGGAGTGAAGTATGATGACAGGAGACGAAAGTATAATGGCAGTAGATGGAAGTGTGAAGACGACAGAGGAGGTACAGACAGCAGATGTCTGACTCTGGACGTGAAGAGGAGAAGACGAGGTAACGGAGGGTGGAAACAGTAAGTAGAGTGGACCGATGGAGTGCAGGCGTCCAAGGAGGACAGCCTAGCCAAGAGGTGCCAGAGAAGTCAAATCGTTTATGAGAAGATCGTGTTTCTGGAGAGTTGTGAGCCAGATGTTGCAAGGAGCAACGAACTAATTGTAGACTCTTAAGGGAGTACGTAAGCAGATCAACCGTTCGAACCGATCGGTTGAAGAACGAGACGGTGAGGTGGCGGATGTATTATCCCGAGCTTTGCCACCGGAATAACTCTCAAAAATAAGGGGAGGGGAGTGTTATGATCTCAGCCTGCAGAAGAAACGAGTCTCTCTCCTTGAGAGTTATTCATCAAGCCTGACCTGATTAGAAGGTCTAGCATATATTGAGGTGATAACCCATATGAAAAATAGTATGGTGGATTCAATGAGCAGTTTAAGATTATGGGCAGTAAGTAAGGAAATAGATAAATGACTGGCTAGGAGATGTGGACATTTTGCTGGAGGCGTGAGGCTCACTTCCGGAGGACCTTGACCTCACTTGAGTGCCAGACATCGCAGGGAAAAGCCGCGCTCCGTTTGAGCTCACGTCAGAAGGGAACCCCTAGTGATATATCTCGAAGAGAAGAGAAGTGTGTAGACGTGCCAGCTGTGGAACTGAGCTGGGAACGTTGTGGTCTCAAGTCCTGGTCGAAGAAGAGAATATCAAGCCCGCCAGGGACATTATTGTGGGCTGTGTGGAGCGCCCTGACCAGACGCCGTCTGAGGGAAAGCGCCCTCGACCTTATAATCTGTGGTAAGCACGATATACGCCAGTTCATAGTGATTGCTTGTAGTTGGTCGTGTGCCCAGCGACAGTAGCGATGTTTATTTATAAGTTAGACATGTTTTAATAAGGCAGAAGGCCTGAAATAAGAGAGTGGAGAGGGAGGAACACGGAGCGACGTCCGTCCACTCTGAGCTCTGACAGACGACTGAGGGAGCCCGGCTCCTGACAGAGAAAGACCCTCCCAGCGAGTGAGGACCGCCGCCAGGCGAGGTGGAGTATGGACCCGCCCAAAACGGGGGAGTCCACTCTCACTGTATGTAGAGGACAGATAGAGGTTTGAGGCAAGCATATTGTGTGGTTATTTTTGTTTATGTGTTAAAGGGGAACATTTTATTGGAGTGTCGATGGGTTGCAGGTTTGTCTTTGGGGAAGAAGTGGCTGAGAACTTCGAAGCCAGCCTAGATGAAGTAATTGATGAGACTCCAAGGTAGTGAAGCAGAGGACCTCGAGCTGTGAGGAGAAGCAGTGAAGAGGAGTGTCACGTGCTTCTGTAGAGGTGGTGTAGCAGCCAAGAGAGCTGTGGAGGAACCTAGCAGAAGGGTGAAGCACCGTAGTTGCTCAAGGAAACTTCATGATAGCAGCCTGGAGGAGCTGCAGAGGATCCTGGTAGTGAAGCCCGGAAGAACCTAAAGATATTAGGGTAGTGAACTTCCAGAGGTGGAAGGGGAAGTTCTGGTGGATTACTTGTAGGGAGTTGATACTGTTTGGTTGTCAGTGGCGTGCAAGACGCAGTGAGAGGTGAGTGATTGTTGGTATTCTGATGTCAAGGAGTGTTTTACACTGAAGTTTAGAGTTACAGTCGTAGGCTGGATTACCTACAGACGTATGCGTTCTAGGACTGATAGAGTGATCGATTGATCATTGTTGTGTATCAATGAACATTTATACTGATATGTTATTGCATTCAAATGCTGATTTTCTTGGTTCACATTTATAGATACATATATGTATTCTCTTGCTGATGGTGCAACAGTGTATGTAGACTTGATCAACTTGAGGAGGTTGATAGTATCAGGTGGTGAACCAGGAGATAGGATACCACTTGATAAGCTGATGATAGAGTTCTGATGGTGTTGGAGTGCAACCTGATTGTAATATTATAGAGTATAGGATTCATTATTATTATATGTGTGTATGTATTGTGTATGTGCTTTGTCCAGTAAATGTATCACAATTTGCTGGTGTTTGCCCTTGTCCTAGTGAGGCTTCCCAGGAGGTAGTAAAGAAGGAGAGAGAAAGAGAGAAAGAACCAAGAACCACTGCTGTGGACAGGGTAGGAGGTGATACTAGTAAGCCATAGGGGATTGAGGAGATCATATCTCATAAGGAGAGAGTGGGGAGTCACAGCGGCTCGAGTGGGTGTGTGCACGTGACAACGAGGCTAAGTGTTGGAGCCGCATCCCCTAAACGTGTGACGTTGAGCCCCTCTCCAAGAGCCAGAAGCGCCAAGGGTGATCTCCTAGTATAAGCACTCTGCCGAGTTGTGGGTTGGGTTGTCCATAGAGAAGGATCAACGACGGCAACACCAACCAACCCACAGTCTATAATACACACACACACACACACACACACACACACACACACACACACACACACACACACACACACACACCGGCCGGCCGAGCTGACAGTACGCTGGACATGTGATCCTGTGGTCCCGGGTTCGATTCCGGGCGCCAGCGAGAAACGATGGGCAGAGTTTCTTTCACCCTATGCCCCTGTTACCTAGCAGTAAATAGGTACCTGAGAGTTAGTCAGCTGTCATGGGCTGCTTCCTGGTGTGTGTGTACTCACCTAGTTGTAGTCACCTAGTTGTGTTTGCGGGGGTTGACCTCTGGCTCTTTGGTCCCGCCTCTCAACCGTCAGTCAACAGGTGTACAGAATCCTGAGCCTATTGGGCTCTATCATATCTACACTTGAAACTGTGTATGGAGTCAGCCTCCACCACATCACTGCCTAATGCATTCCATTTGTCAACCACTCTGTCACTGAAAAAATTCTTTCTAATATCTGTGTGTGTGTGTGTGTGTGTGTGTGTGTGTGTGTGTGTGTGTGTGTGTGTGTGTGTGTGTGTGTGTGTGTGTGTGTGTGTGTGTGTGTGTGTGTGTGAGTGAGTGTGTGTGTGTGTGTACTCATCTAATTGTACTCACCTTATTGTGCTTACGGGGATTGAGCTTTGGCTCTTTGATCCCGTCTCTCAACCGTCCATCAACTGGTGTACAGAATCCTGAGCCTATTGGGCTCTATCATATCTACACTTGAAACTGTGTATGGAGTCAGCCTCCACCACATCACTGCCTAATGCATTCCATTTGTCAACCACTCTGTCACTGAAAAAATTCTTTTTAATATCTGTGTGTACTCACCTAGTTGTACACACCTAGTTGTGTCTGCAGGATCGAGCATTGACTCTTGGATCCCGCCTTTCGAGCATCGGTTGTTTACAGCAATGACTCCTGTCCCATTTCCCTATCATACCTGGTTTTAAAATTATGAATAGTATTTGCTTCCACAACCTGTTCCTGAAGTGCATTCAATTTCCCACTACTCTCACGCTAAAAAATAACTTCCTAACATCTCTGTGACTCATCTGAGTTTCAAGCTTCCATCCATGTCCCTTCGTTCTGTTACTATTCCGTGTGAACATTTCGTCTATGTCCACGCTGTCAATCCCTCTGAGTATCTTATACGTTCCTATCATGTCCCCCCTCTCCCTTCTTCTTTCTAGTGTCGTAAGGCACAGTTCCCTCAGGCGCTCCTCATACCCCATCCCTCGTAGCTCTGGGACGAGTCTCGTTGCAAACCTCTGAACCTTTTCCAGTTTCATTACATGCTTCTTCAGATGGGGACTCCATGATGAGGCGGCATACTCTAAGACTGGCCGCACGTAGGCAGTGTAAAGCGCCCTAAATGCCTCCTTGCTTAGGTTTCTGAATGATGTTCTAACTTTTGCCAGTGTAGAGTACGCTGCTGTCGTTATCATATTTATATGTGCCTCAGGAGATAGATTAGGTGTTACGTCCACCCCCCGGTCTCTTTCACGCGTCGTTGCTGGTAGGCTGTTCCCCTTCATTGTGTACTGTCCCTTTGGTCTCCTATCTCCTAGTCCCATTTCCATAACTTTACATTTGCTCGTGTTGAATTCCAGTAGCCATTTCTCTGACCATCTCTGCAACCTGTTCAGGTCCTCTTGAAGGATCCTGCAATCCTCATCTGTCGCAACTCTTCTCATCAACTTTGCGTCATCCGCAAACATCGACATGTAGGACTCTACGCCAGTAAACATGTCGTTAACATATACAAGAAATAGAATTGGTCCCAGCACCAATCCTTGTGGTACTCCACTTGTTACTGTTCGCCAGTCCGACTTCTCGCCCCTTACCGTAACTCTTTGGCTCCTTCCTGTTAGGTAGTTCCTTATCCATACTAGGACCTTTCCCCCCACCCCCGCCTGCCTCTCGAGCTTGAACAGCCGTCTCATGTGCGGTACTGTATCAAAGGCTTTTTGGCAGTCCAGAAATATGCAGTCTGCCCAACCATCTCTGTCCTGTCTTATCCTCGTTATTTTATCATAGAATTCCAGAAGGTTTGTTAGGCACGATTTCCCTGTCCAGAACCCATGTTGATGTTTGTTCACAAACCTAATGTTCTTCAGGTGTGCAACCAGTCGTAGCCTAATTATTCTTTCCAGTATTTTACAGGGGATGCTTGTCAGTGATACAGGTCTATTGTTAAGTGCCTCCTCCCTATCATCTTTCTTGAAGATCGGCACGACATTTGCCTTCTTCCAGCAATTGGGCAATTCTCCTGACATAAGTGACTCATTAAAGATCATTGCCAGAGGCACGCTGAGGGCCTGTGCTGCTTCTTTTAGTATCCACGGTGATACTTTGTCTGGTCCAACTGCTTTAGTTGCATCTAGAGTTGTCAACTGTTTCATTACCTTCTCTGCTGTCACCTCTATATCTGATAGTCTTTCATCTAGGGTAACCCCTTCCAACAATGGGAGCTGCTCAGGTTCGGTAGTGAACACTCCATGGAAACTGGCATTCAGTGCCTCGCAGATTTCCTTGTCACTTTCAGTATATGCCCCCTCTGTCTTCCTTAGTCTTGTCACTTGGTCGTTCACCGACATTTTACTTCTTATATGACTGTGTAGTAACTTAGGTTGTTTTTTCGCTTTGATTGCAATATCGTTCTCATAGTCCCTTTCCGATGTTCGTCTTATGTTAATGTAATCGTTCCTAGCTCTGTTGTATCTGATCCTGTTGTCCTCTGTTCTTTGTCTTCTGTACTTCCTCGACTCCCGCCTGCTGGCCATTTTTGCTTCCTGACACTGTCTATTAAACCATGGGTTATTATATTCCTTCTTATTTTTTCCCTTTACCTTTGGTATAAATCTCTCTTCGGCCTCCTGGCATTTCTGTATGACTAGGTCCATCATATCTTGGACTCTTTATCCTCTAATTTCTTCCTCCCACTGCACTTCACCCAGATAGTCCCTTATCCTCTTATAGTCCCCTTTCCTGTAGTCAGCTCTCCTTTCCCAGATCTCTTGTCCCATGGTCATAAGTTTGAATTCCATCATGTAGTCAAAGACTAGGACACAATGGTCACTGGCCCCTAGAGGTATTTCATGCTCTAAATTCTCGATATCTTCTACGTTCTGGGTGAAAATCAGGTCTAATAGGCTCGGTGAATCTCCTCCTCTTTCCCTTATGTCTTCCTTCACATGTTGTGTCAGGAAATTCCTGTCTATAACATCTACTAATTTTGCTCCCCACGTTTCGTCCCCTCCATGGGGATTCCTTGATTCCCAATTTATCTCTCCATGATTTATGTCCCCCATGATCAGCAGCTTCGCTCTCATTCTGTGGGCTAGTGTTGCTGCCTTCTGCAGTTCATCTATACATGCTTTGTTGTTGTCATCATACTCCTGCCTGGGTCTTCTACTGTTTGGTGGGGGATTGTAGATTACCAAGATCACAATCTTCCTCCCATCTACTGTCAGAGTTCCATGTATGAAGCTTGTGCACTCATTGGTAACTCGATTTCCCAGGTCTTCAAACTTCCATTTCCGCTTTATTAGGAGTGCTACTCCCCCTCCCTGTCTCTGTGTCCTCTCTTTTCGTACCACCTGGTACCCTTCAGGAAAGATTGCATCTGAGATCATGTCATTAATTTTAGTTTCCACAATTGCAACTATGTCAGGATCTGCTTCACTCACTCTTTCTTTTATCTCTTCTGCTTTATTAGATACCCCCATCAGCATTGGTGTACCAAACCTTGAGATTCTTCATGGAAACTCTTCTACAAGAGTTCTCCCTTTCTCTGGGGGTCTGGGGGGATCTGGGGGGTGTTTGGGGGGTGACTGGGGGCAGGGGGGATCTGGGGGATCTGGGGGGTGTCTGGGGGATGGCTTGGGGGCGGGGAGGATCCGGGGGATGGCCGGGGGGATCCAGGGGGTGTCTGGGGGGGTCCGGGGGGTGTATGGGGGTGAAAGAGGTCAGGAGGGGTGCTTGGGGGGCTACTGGGGGCTGGGCTTCTAGGAAGGTAGGTAGGAGGGTCTGGGGTAGGGCCTGTGTGTGTGTGTGTGTGTGTGTGTGTGTGTGTGTGTGTGTGTGTGTGTGTGTGTGTGTGTGTGTGTGTGTGTGTGTGTGTGTGTGTGTGTGTGTGTGTGTGTGTGTGTACTCACCTAATTGTACTCATCTAATTGTGCTTGCGGGGGTTGAGCTTTGGCTCTTTGGTCCCGTCTCTCAACCGTCCATCAACTGGTGTACAGATTCCTGTGCCTACTGGGTTCTATCATATCTACATTTGAAACTGTGTATGGAGCCAGCCTCCACCACATCACTTCCTAGTGCATTCCATTTACTAACTACTCTGACACTGAAAAAGTTCTTTCTAATGTCTCTGTGGCTCATTTGGGTACTCAGCTTCCACCTGTGTCCCATTGTTCGCGTCCCTCCAGTGTTGAATAGTTCATCCTTGTTTACCATGTGTGTGTGTGTGTGTGTGTGTGTGTGTGTGTGTGTGTGTGTGTGTGTGTGTGTGTGTGTGTGTGTGTGTGTGTGTGTGTGTGTGTGTGTGTGTGTGTGTGTGTGTGTGTGTGTGTGTGTGTGTGTGTGTGTGTGTGTGTGTGTGTGTGTGTGTGTGTGTGTGTGTGTGTGTGTGTGTGTGTGTGTGTGTGCACGCGCGTACTCACCTAGTTGTGTTTGCGAGGGTTGAGCTCTGGCTCTTTGGTCCTGCCTCTCAACCGTCAATCAACAGGTGTACAGATTCCTGAGCCTATTGGGCTCTATCATATCTACACTTGAAACTGTGTATGGAGTCAGCCTCCACCACATCACTTCCTAATGCATTCCATTTGTCAACCACTCTGACACTAAAAAAGTTCTTTCTAATATCTCTGTGGCTCATTTGGGCACTCAGTTTCCACCTGTGTCCCCTTGTGTTAAATAGCCTGACTTTATCTACCCTATCAATTCCCTTCAATTCTCTGTGTGTGTGTACTCACCTAGTTGTGTCTGCAGGATCGAGCATTGACTCTTAGATCCCGCCTTTCGAGCATCGGTTGTTTACAGCAATGACTCCTGTCCCATTTCCCTATCATACCTGGTTTTAAAATTATGAATAGTATTTGCTTCCATAACCTGTTCCTGAAGTGCATTCCATTTTGTTCCAGAAGTGCACGCTAAAAGAAAACTTCCAAACATCTCTGTGACTCATCTGAGTTTCAAGCTTCCATCCATGTCCCCTCGTTCTGTTACTATTCCGTGTGAACATTTCGTCTATGTCCACTCTGTCAATCCCTCTGAGTATTTTATACGTTCCTATCATGTCCCCCCTCTCCCTTCTTCTTTCTAGTGTCGTAAGGCACAGTTCCCTCAGGCGCTCCTCATACCCCATTCCTCGTAGCTCTGGGACGAGTCTCGTTGCAAACCTCTGAACCTTTTCCAGTTTCATTATATGCTTCTTCAGATAGGGACTCCATGATGAGGCGGCATACTCTAAGACTGGCCTCACGTAGGCAGTGTAAAGCGCCCTAAATGCCTCCTTACTTAGGTTTCTGAATGATGTTCTAACTTTTGCCAGTGTAGAGTACGCTGCTGTCGTTATCCTATTTATATGTGCCTCAGGAGATAGATTAGGCGTTACGTCCGCACCCAGGTCTCTTTCGCGCGTCGTCACAGGAAGGCTGTTCCCCTTCATTGTGTACTGTCCCTTTGGTCTTCTATCTCCTAGTCCCATTTGTGTGTGTGTGTGTGTGTGTGTGTGTGTGTGTGTGTGTGTGTGTGTGTGTGTGTGTGTGTGTGTGTGTGTGTGTGTGTGTGTGTGTGTGTGTGTGTGTGTGTGTACTCACCTAGTTGTGCTTGCGGGGGTTGAGCTCTGGCTCTTTGGTCCCGCCTCTCAACCGTCAATCAACAGGTGTACAGGTTCCTTAGCCTATTGGGCTCTATCATATCTACATTTGAAACTGTGTATGGAGTCAGCCTCCACCACATCACTTCCTAGTGCATTCCATTTATTAACTACTCTGACACTGAAAAAATTCTTTCTAACGTCTCTGGCTCATCTGGGTACTAAGTTTCCACCTGTGTCCCCTTGTTCGTGTCCCACCCGTGCTGAAGAGTTTGTCTTTGTCCACCTTGTCAATTCCCCTGAGAATTTTGTAGGGGGTTGTCATGTCTCCCCTTACTATTCTGTTTTCCAGGGATGTGAGGTTCAGCTCCTTTAGCCTTTCCTCGTAGTTCAATCCTCTCAGTTCCGGGACGAGCCTGGTGGCATACCGCTGAATCTTCTCTAACTTTGTCTTGTGTTTAACTAGGTATGGACTCCAGGCTGGAGCTGCATACTCCAGGCTTGGTCTTACATAAGTGGTATACAGGGTTCTGAAAGATTCCTTACACAAGATTCTGAAGGCAGTTCTTATTTTGGCCAGTCTAGCATATGCCGCTGATGATATTCTTTTGATGTGGGCCTCTGGGGACAGGTTCGGTGTGATATCAACCCCCCAGATCCTTCTCTCTATTTGACTCTTGCAGGATTTCCCCTCCCAGATGATACCTTGTGTTCAGCCTCCTGCTCCCTTCGCCTAATTTCATCACCTTACACTTTCCCGAGTTGAACTTTAGCAGTCATCTTCTAGACCATTCATCCAGTTTATCCAGGTCATCCTGTAGTCTCTGTCTATCTTCATCCGTCTTGATTCTTCTCATAATTTTTGCATCATCAGCAAACATGGAGAGGAATGAGTCTATACCCTCTGGAAAATCGTTCACATATATTAGAAACAGGATGGGTCCAAGTACTGAGCCCTGTGGGACTCCGCTGGTGAGATCTCGCCAGTCTGATGTCTTCCCCCTCACCGTTACTCGCTGTTTCCTGTTGCTTAACTACTCCCTTATCCACTGGAGCACCTTCCTTTTTACTCCTGCCTGTTGCTCCAACTTTTTTAACAGCCTTTTATGGGGTACTGTGTCAAAGGCTTTTTGGCAATCCAGGAAAATGCAGTCGGCCCACCCTTCTCTTTCCTGCCTAATTTTCGTTGCCTGGTCATAAAATTCTATTAAACCTGTGAGGCACGATTTACCATCTCTGAACCCATGTTGGTGGTGCGTTACAAAGTTATTTCCCTCCAGATGCTCTACGAGCCTTTTCCTCACGATCTTCTCCAGCACCTTGCATGGTATACAAGTTAAGGAAACTGGCCTGTAATTCAGTGCCTCTTGCCTGTCACCCTTTTTGTATATTGGGACCACGTTAGCTGTCTTCCAACTTTCTGGTAAGTCTCCTGTTTCCAGTGGCCTGTTATATACCATAGAGAGTGGCACACTTAGTGCTTCTGCACCTTCCTTTAGTATCCATGGTGGGATTCTATCAGGCCCAACAGCCTTTGTCACATCCAGCTCCTGCAGACACCTTTTAACCTCATCACTGGTGAGGTCAAATTCCTCCAAGGTTGCTTGGTTTGCCAAGCAACCAAGCTTGGTTTGTGTGTGTGTGTGTGTGTGTGTGTGTGTGTGTGTGTGTGTGTGTGTGTGTGTGTGTGTGTGTGTGTGTGTGTGTGTGTGTGTGTGTGTGTGTGTGTGTGTGTGTGTGTGTGTGTGTGTGTGTGTGTGTGTGTGTGTGTGTGTGTGTGTGTGTGTGTGTGTGTGTGTGTGTGCGTGTGTGCGTGTGTGTGTGTGTGTGTTTGGTGTGGGGGGAAAAAATAAATAGTGGTAGTAGAAACAGTTGATTGACAGTTGAGAGGTGGGCCGAAAGAGCAGATCTCAATCCCCGCAAGCACAACTAGGTGAATACACACACATACACATGCACTCACACACACAAACACAGACACACACAAACACACACACACACTCATGCACATGTATGCAAACACGCACACAAACACATATGCATATGTGTGTACAGGTTTCAGGAACCTGTACGGTTGAGAGGCGGGACCAAAGAGCCAGAGCTCAACTCCTGCAAGCACAATTAGGTGAGTACATGCTCACAAACACACACACATACAAACACATATTCAAGCACAATTTACACACATATACAAACACTCCAAACAGCCAGAGCTTAATCCCCGCAAGCACAACTAGGTGAATGCACACACACACACAAACTCACATTAGGTAATTAAACTTAATTTAAATTATAAATGCTATAAAACGTCACTTATGCATTTGCTTAAAATGTCTACGATTTCATTAACTGAAATTTACATTTTAAACATATTATATTTGCATATTATACGTACAAAAGACGACTTTATATAAATAGTTATGGTGTCACCATTCTGCTACCAAATGAAAACATCAGAAAACTTTTGTGTTTGCCGAAGACGAATCAGACCAACAAAAGCTCCTTGATTCTGTCGTTATCTCATCACGTGATTTTCCCCCTAAAAAACTGATGGAGAGGACTATGCTGCCGCCGTGATCCAGGAATTGCATGATAAAATGAATTATGCAATTCAAGCAAGAGACATCAAATCAGTATATAGAGTGGGTACCCAAACATCTGGTGTAAATAACAGAAGAATTCGTGTGAAATTAGATAGGTGCTCCTGCAAATCAGACCTTATCAGAGCTGCAGTCTCTAGTAAAACCTCTGTTTATGTGAATTTCTGACTAGGAACAGACAAAGTCTCTTCTTTAAACTGCGTGGAATCCGTAAAAGTTTCATTGGGTCAATCAAACTTTGTTTTGTGAGAAATGGTAAAATTCTAGCTATGAAGACTGACGCTGGGAAAACCTATGAAATAACCTGAGGCATACCTCAGGTCTTTCCTCAAAGACTCTGGGACAATAGCTGAATAACCAGAATATATATTAAAGTTTCACCTAACAACCAAAGTATACTACAGCTCTGCTTTTCCTTTCAAAAGGTTTTTAAATTTTACATTTTGTTTTGTCTTTTTTGTTATTATTTTTCTCATGTTTATACTATTTTATATTATTCACTTTTTCATTTGACACTGTATTGTTATTTGCTATTACTGTCTCAATTCAGTGATCTTCATTTACTTTATTTGTTTCTATTATATGTGTATTTGCATTTGTTTTCTTTTTTACCATAATTATTTTATATTTTTAACAGATTTAGTATTTTACTGCTCTGTAATTGCTTACCTTATTGTACCTTGACTCCATTACATCCACATCTAAGCTGATATTGATCCTGAACAAAATTTGTCACAAATTTACAATATCCAGCTAATTTACCATCACTACTGTAGGTATTACACAGCACACCAGGCAAAAATAAACTCCAAAATAACACTTGCTTATCAGTTTTCAACCAAAATGTCAGATCACTTGGTAAACATTTTGATGATATAAATGATATAACTCACCGCCCTAGGTACAAAACTATCGTTCTTTATTTTTAACAGAAACCTGGCTAAGTAAAGACCTTACCCAACTTTACAACTTAGCTGATTATAAAGCCATTCACAACTGAAGGCCTAACGAAAAAGAAGGTGGCACAGCTATATATTACCAAGATACCTTCATCTGCAATAGTGTCGTTAGTGATAAAGATGACTACTGTGAATATACCTTTGCTCAATTCTCGATTTAATCCCTTAAATCCTTCTTGACCATTTGGAACCATCATTAGATTTCCCAGTCCAAACATAGCTGCATTCTCAGATAACCTGAGGAATCTTATCATAAACAACAACCTCAACAAAAATCACATCATTTTTGGAGGAGAATTCAATATTATGTAACCAATTATGTTCATTCAACAATTCAAAATTTATGAGAATTCAAGGCTAAATTTAATAAGAATTCAACAATTATGTAACCATATGGAACACCTTAAACGAGCTGCCGGCTCTTGTTCCGACTTCAAGTGCTTCGCTGATAACCCATGACTCAAGTTATTAACCCAGATGCATGAAGACCAAATATCAGTAATCGAAGAGCAGTTAGCCCTAATAAGGAACCTGCAAGTTGAAGCTAAAGCCATAAGAAGAACATAAGAACATAAGAACAAAGGTAACTGCAGAAGGCCTATTGGCCCATACGAGGCAGCTCCTATTCTATAACCACCCAATCCCACTCATATACTTGTCCAACCCGTGCTTGAAACAATCGAGGGACCCCACCTCCACAATGTTACGCGGCAATTGGTTCCACAAATCAACAACCCTGTTACTGAACCAGTATTTACCCAAGTCTTTCCTAAATCTAAACTTATCCAATTTATATCCATTGTTTCGTGTTCTGTCCTGTGTTGATACTTTTAATACCCTATTAATATCCCCCCGGTTATGTCCATTCATCCACTTGTAAACCTCTATCATGTCACCCCTAACTCTTCGCCTTTCCAGTGAATGCAACTTAAGCTTTGTTAATCTTTCTTCATATGAAAGATTTCTAATTTGGGGAATTAACTTAGTCATCCTACGCTGGACACGTTCAAGTGAATTTATATCCATTCTATAATATGGCGACCAAAACTGAACTGCATAATCTAAATGGGGCCTAACTAGAGCAAGATATAGCTTGAGAACCACACCAGGTGTCTTGTTACTAACGCTGCGATTAATAAATCCAAGTGTCCGATTTGCCTTATTACGAACATTTATGCATTGATCCTTTTGTTTTAAATTCTTACTAATCATAACTCCCAGATCCCTTTCGCAATCCGACTTCGTAATCACAACACCATCTAGCTCGTATCTTGTAACTCTATCATCATTACCTAACCTCAGAACTTTACATTTATCAGCATTAAACTGCATCTGCCAATCCTTTGACCATTTCAAAACCCTATCTAGATCAACTTGAAGTGATAGTGAGTCCTCCTCCGAATTAATTTCCCTACCGATTTTCGTATCATCGGCAAATTTGCAAATGTTGCTACTCAAACCTGAATCTAAATCATTTATATATATTATAAACAACAGAGGTCCCAGGACAGAGCCTTGAGGCACTCCACTTACAACATTTTCCCACTCTGACTTGATTCCATTTATACTAACTCTCTGTTTCCTTTGGTATAGCCATGCCCTAATCCAGCTTAATATAGCACCCCCAATACCATGAGACTCTATTTTTTTAATCAGTCTTTCATGTGGCACTGTATCAAAAGCTTTGCTAAAGTCAAGGTATACAACATCGCAATCCTTACCACTATCAACTGCCTCAACAATGCTAGAATAAAAAGATAACAAATTTGTTAAACATGAACGGCCATTTATAAAACCATGTTGCGACTCAACCATCAATTTATGTTTTTCAAGATGAAGACGAATTTTATTTGCTATTATAGATTCGAGTAACTTTCCCACAATAGACGTTAGGCTAATTGGTCGATAGTTAGACGCAAGTGATCTATCTCCTTTCTTAAAAACTGGTATCACATTAGCAACTTTCCAAAACTCTGGCACTCTGCCTGACTCTATTGATTTATTAAATATGGTTGACAGTGGGTCACAAAGCTCCTCTTTGCATTCTTTAAGCACCCTAGCAAACACTTCATCCGGCCCTGGGGATTTGTTTGGTTTGAGTTTTACTATTTGTTTAAGAACATCCTCCCTGGTAACTGCTAAACTCGTCAACCTGTCCTCGTCCCCACCCACATAGACTTGTTCGGCTGAAGGCATATTGTTAAGTTCCTCTTTAGTAAATACAGATACAAAATATTTATTAAAAATACTACTCATCTCTTCATCACAATCTGTTATTTGACCTGTCTCAGTTTTTAATGGACCTATCCTTTCCCTAGTCTTAGTACGATATAACTGAAAAAACCCTTTAGGATTTGTCTTTGCTTGCCCTGCTATGCGAACTTCATAGTTTCTTTTTGCTTTCCTTATCTCTTTTTTAACATTTCTAACCAGTTGTACGAATTCCTGTTCTAAAGTGACCTCCCCATTTTTAATCCTTTTGTACCAAGCTCTCTTTTTACCTATAAGGTTCTTCAAATTCTTTGTTATCCACTTTGGGTCACTAGTATACGATCTATTCAATTTGTATGGTATACTACGTTCCTGTGCTTTGTTTAGAATATTCTTAAATAAGTTATATATTGAATCCACATCGAAATCCCCATTTAAGTCACCTATCGCTGGGTTCATGTCTCGCTCCAAGACCGGCCCACACCCCATACCCAAGCCTTTCCAATCAATTTGACCCAAAAAATTTCTTAGGCTATTAAAATCAGCTTTTCGAAAATCTGGCACTTTAACAGAATTTTCTCCTACTGGTCTATTCCATTCTATGCTAAATCTGATTTCTTTGTGATCACTGCTCCCTAGCTCACTCCCTATTTCGATGTCATTAATTTGCGTTTCCCTGTTAGTTAACACTAAATCTAAAATATTATTTTCCCGTGTTGGTTCCTTAATGTGTTGCGTAAGAAAGCAATCGTCAATTAATTCTAGAAAATCTTCTGCTTCACTATTCCCTGTTTTGTTCAACCAGTTTATTCCGCTAAAATTAAAGTCACCCATGACATAAATACTGTTAGATCTAGATGCTCTAGATATTTCATCCCATAGATGCTTTGCTTCCATTCTGTCTAAATTTGGTGGCCTATATATTACTCCTATTATAATATTATTAGCTTTTTCGTTTAATTCAATCCAAATAGTTTCTGTGTGTGGCTCTGTTTTGATTCCCTCTTTGAGACTACATTTCAAATTGTCCCTAACATATATGGCTACTCCACCTCCTCGTCTAATATATCTATCTGTGTGAAATAGTTTAAATCCATATATTTGATATTCAGCTAATAGTTCTCTATTTTCTACATTCATCTACGTTTCGGTAAGTGCAATAATATCTATTTTTTCTGTGCAGACAAGAGCATTTAATTCGTTAATTTTATTTCTTAGACTTCTACTGTTAGTGTAATATACCCTAAGTGAATTGTTATTTTGCGGACCTTCTCTTTCCCTGATCGTTTTGCCAATTCCTTTCTCCCACAAACACATACTTTTATTACCTCCTTCCTCCAAATCAATTCCCATACCTCTATCTACTAACAGTTTAAACCCAAACAAACACCTCTAACCACTTCTTCTAGCGAGTTCGCAACAGCAACAACCCCAGCTCTCGATAGATGCACCCCATCACGAGCATACATTTCATTTCTTCCATAGAAGTGTTCCCAGTTGTCTATGAAAGATATTGCATTTGATTTGCAATATCTTTCCAGCCGGCAATTGACACCAAGTGCCCTCGATATCCATTCATTTCCCACTCCCTTTCTTGGAAGAATGCCACATATGATCGGGATTCCTCCCTTGCTCCTAACTAACTCTATGGCTGTTTTATACCTCTGAATCAGTTCCTCACTCCTGACTCGACCAACATCATTTCCTCCCACGCTAATGCAAATAATGGGATTGTTCCCATTACCAGCCATAATATCATTCATGTTGTTTATAATATCACCAATGCCAGCTCCGGGATAGCAAACCCTTAACCTGTTCCCCCTATCTCTAGCACAAAACGTTCTATCCAAATACCTTATCTGGGAATCTCCCACAACTAATGTTTGCTTAGGTACTTCCTTTACTTTCTGAGGGGCCTGCGCTTCCTTTCTCTTCGTTGCTTTCCCTTTTGCGCGATCCACAGTCTCTCCACAGCACTCGTCCTCCAAAACGTCAAATGAATTTGAAGTTGCTATGGCGTTTGAAGGCGGCTTTATCAAAGTCTTCTTAAGGCCCCTGTCTTTCGCAACTCTCCAAGACGAGGTCCCTTTACTGCTGGTCTCCTCCTTCGTTACTTCTCGTTGTTTTTTAAGCTGACGCACCTCCTCCCGCAGAGTCCAACTCTGTCCTCAAAGAATAATCAAGATCTGTCTACCAGAGTCAGCCTCCTCGATCTGGAATTAAGCCCTCTTAAGAACACAGTTACTAACTTTAATTAAACCAACTTAAACCACTAGAAAACAAGAAGAATGTTGCAAAAGTTTGAGAACCATCTTAACATCCTATAACAGCATGACAGTTTTACCCAACACGAATCAGGCCAACATAAGCTCCTTGATTCTGTCATTTTTCTGTGTATGGAAGAAAACGTGCACATGGAGTGGGGGATCTTTATTTAATAATAGCAATAAGAATAATTATAGTAAATAAATTACCATAATAGTAATAATATATTTTATTAACTCTAATAAATAGATTTAATAATTTCATTACAAATAATTAATAATAATTAGTAATTAAATGTTGCATTATTTAAATTTACACTAATGCATTTACCAACAGCAATTACAATTGTATATAGGTAAAGATTAGTCATAGTATTCAAAAGCACAAAACTTTAGGGGTTCCGGCGGAGCACCCTCATCCCAGTTCCTCTCTCTCTCTCTCTCTCTCTCTCTCTCTCTCTCTCTCTCTCTCTCTCTCTCTCTCTCTCTCTCTCTCTCTCTCTCTCTCTCTCTCTCTCTCTCTCTCTCTCTCTCTCTCTCTCTCTCTCTCTCTCTCTCTCTCTCTCTCTCTCTCTCTCTCTCTCTCCTCTCTCCTCTCTCTCTCTCTCTCTCTCTCTCTCTCTCTCTCTCTCTCTCTCTCTCTCTCTCTCTCTCTCTCTCTCTCTCTCTCTCTCTCTCTCTCTCTCTCTCTCTCTCTCTCTCTCTCTCTCTCTCTCTCTCTCTCTCTCTCTCTCTCTCTCTCTCTCTCTCTCTCTCTCTCTCTCTCTCTCTCTCTCTCTCTCTCTCTCTCTCTCTCTCTCTCTCTCTCTCTCTCTCTCTCTCTCTCTCTCTCTCTCTCTCTCTCTCTCTCTCTCTCTCTCTCTCTCTCTCTCTCTCTCTCTCTCTCTCTCTCTCTCTCTCTCTCTCTCTCTCTCTCTCTCTCTCTCTCTCTCTCTCTCTCTCTCTCTCTCTCTCTCTCTCTCTCTCTCTCTCTCTCTCTCTCTCTCTCTCTCTCTCTCTCTCTCTCTCTCTCTCTCTCTCTCTCTCTCTCTCTCTCTCTCTCTCTCTCTCTCTCTCTCTCTCTCTCTCTCTCTCTCTCTCTCTCTCTCTCTCTCTCTCTCTCTCTCTCTCTCTCTCTCTCTCTCTCTCTCTCTCTCTCTCTCTCTCTCTCTCTCTCTCTCTCTCTCTCTCTCTCTCTCTCTCTCTCTCTCCTCTCTCTCTCTCTCTCTCTCCTTCTCTCTTGTACACATATGTTATATTACACAAACAATAGATGTCTAAAAAACAAAATAAACGAATTAAATACTCGTTTCTCCAGAAAAAAAAGAGATATTATTGCACTTACTGAAACGTGGATGAATGTAGAAAATAGAGAACTATTAGCTGAATATCAGATAAATAGATTTCAACTATTTCACACAGATATATTAGACGAGGAGGGGGAGTAGCCATATATGTTAGGGAGAATTTGAAATGTAGTCTCAAAGAGGGAGGGGTAGAAAGAGAGCTTGGAAAAAAAGGATTAAGAATGGGGGAATCAGTTTAAAACAAGAATTCGCACAACTAGTTAGAATTGTTAAAAAAAGTGATAAGGACAGCAAAAAGAAACTATGAAGTTCGTATAGCTGGCCAAGCAAAGGCAAATCCTAAAGTTTTTTTCAGTTATATAGAACAAAGGTTAGGGAAAGGATAGGTCCATTAAATACCGAGAAAGGTCAGTTAACGGATAATGACGAAGGGATGAGTAGTATTATTAATAACTCTATTGATTTATTAACTCTAACCGATTTATTGATTTATTATTAATCGATTTATTAACTGCCTAACTCTATTGATTTATTAAATATGGTAGTGGCTCGGAAAGCTCCTTTTTGCATTATTTAAGCACCCTGGCAAACACTTCATCCGGCCCTGGGGATTTGTTTGATTTTAGTTTTACTATTTGTTTAATTACATCCTCCCTGGTAACTGCTAAACTAGTCAACCTGTTCTCGTCCCCACCCACATAGACTTGTTCGGCTGAGGGAATATTGTTGTAACACAGGTGTGTTCGTTCTTCTTTTTAATCTTCTTTTACCTTCACCCTGTCCTTAATCTTTATTCACTTCTCAAACCAAGGGACCCCCAGAGCTATACTTGAGCCGACCCCACGCCACGTGGTCTTAAGCCGTTGACCAACTTAAGATTCTACAACCTTATGACGTGAAAAAAGACTTCTAGCAAAACTCTAGAATCGCCTTGCGCTACCACCAGACCATTACCACTGAGCAATGACCGAGGTCTGGATCGATCATGCTAATCAATAAACCTTGGGGCTTGAACCCCACTAGTAATATATGGGAGGGATGAATTTTTAAATTAAAAGTGCAGAATAATTAAAATCAAAGGGATAATGAATTCTTATTCGGTGTTCGAATCTGCGGCCCAACTCAACTCGGCCGCTTGGGCCCCACATGGTCCGTGACAATGTAAATAAATTACAGAAAATGGAAATTAATAAAAGACAATTTACTAGATAAATGGTTTATTCAAAACTAAACAAATTATAAAATCAAAGCACTCCCTAAACTGAGCACTCCCTGACGTGAAAAGCAATGAGTTGATCTAATTCCCTATATCAACTCTTAACAACTCTACCTTCTTTATGCAACCAGATCGGTGGACTGCTGATCTTGGGGAGAGGTGGAGTGGCCACCTTCCCGAGCTGTTCCTGGTACCAAACTGTCGTTCCCTCGCTCTGCTCCACACAGAAGCCAGAGCAGGGTATTCTTCCGCCTAGTTTACTAACATAAGAACATAAGAACAAAGGTAACTTCAGAAGGCCTATTGGCCCATACGAAGCAGCTCCTATCTATAACCACCCAATCCCACTCATATACTGGTCCAACCCGCGCTTGAAACAATCGAGGGACCCCACCTCCACCACGTTACGCGGCAATTGGTTCCACAAATCAACAACCCTGTTACTGAACCAGTATTTACCCAAGTCTTTCCTAAATCTAAACTTATCCAATTTATACCCATTGTTTCGTGTTCTGTCTTGTGTTGATATTTTTAATACCCTATTAATATCCCCCCTGTTATGTCCATTCATCTACTTGTAAACCTCTATCATGTAACCTCTAACTCTTTGCCTTTCCAGTGAATGCAACTTAAGCTTTGTTAATCTTTCTTCATATGAAAGATTTCTAATTTGGGGAATTAACTTAGTCATCCTACGTTGGACACGTTCAAGTGAATTTATATCCATTCCATAATACGGTGACCAAAACTGAACTGCATAATCTAAATGGGGCCTAATCAGAGGAAGATATAGCTTAAGAACCACACCAGGTATCTTGTTACTAACGCTTCGATTAATAAATCCCAGTGTCCTATTCGCCTTATTACGAATATTCATGCATTGATCCTTTTGTTTTAAATTCTTACTAATCATAACTCCCAGATCCCTTTCGCAATCCGACTTCGCAATCTCAACACCATCTAGCTCGTATCTTGTAACTCTATCATCATTACCTAGCCTCAGAACTTTACATTTATCAGCATTAAACTGCATTTGGCAATCCTTTGACCATTTCAAAACCCTATCTAGATCAACTTGAAGTGATAGTGAGTCCTCCTCCGAATTAATTTCCCTACCGATTTTCGTATCATCGGCAAATTTGCAAATGTTGCTACTCAAACCTGAATCTAAATCATTTATATATATTATAAACAATAGAGGTCCCAGGACAGAGCCCTGAGGACAGAGCCACTAACAACATTATCCCACTCTGACTTAACCCCATTTATACTAACTCTCTGTTTCCTTTGGAATAGCTATGCCCTAATCCAACTTAATATAGCACCCCCAATACCATGAGCTTCTATTTTTTTAATTAGTCTTTCATGTGGCACTGTATCAAAAGCTTTGCTAAAGTCAAGGTACACAACATCACAATCTTTACCACTATCAACTGCCTCAACTATGCTGGAATAAAAAGTTAGCAAATTTGTTAAACATGAACGGTCATTTGTATATTTGCGATGCCCAGTCGAAAGGTGCGGGCATTTGCGATGCCCAGTCGAAAGGTGCGGAGTCAGTCAGGTGCAGTCACAGTGAGAGGTTGTGTTTGCTGAAGCTCCGATTGTTGTTACATTATTATTGCAATAATGTAAGGATTAGTGAAGGATTTGGTGAGTTTGGTTGGAGCTCTGAGAGCAGAGATGGATTCCCTGCGGGAGGAGGTACGATGGCTGAGACTTCAGGAGGAAACGAAGGAAGAGACCAGTGTTGACGGGACCTCATTGTGGAGAGTCGTGAAGGACAGGGGACTTAAGAAGACCTTGACAAGGCTACCTACAGACGCCCTAAGGACAGCAAATTCATTTGCCGTGTTGGAGGACGAGTGCTGTGGTGAGCCTGCAGTTCACTCGGAACGGAAACCAGCGAGGAGCGGTGGAGCGCATGCCCCTCAGGCTGCTCAGAAAGTTAAGGAGGTACCGAAGCGAATTTTGGTTGTGGGAGATTCCCAGGTGAGGTATTTAGACAGAACGTTTTGTGCCAGAGATAGGGGGAACAGATTAAGGGTTTGCTATCCAGGAGCTGGAATTGGTGATATTGTTGGAAACATGAATGATATTATGACGGGAAATGGGAACAAACCCATTATTTGTATTAGTGCAGGGGGTAATGATGTTGGGCGAGTTAGGAGTGAGGAACTAATATAGCAGTCTCCGTAGTGTAGTGGTAAGACACTCGCCTGGCGTTCCGCGAGCGCTATGTCATGGGTTCGTATCCTGGCCGGGGAGGATTTACTGGGCGCAATTCCTTAACTGTAGCCTCTGTTTAACGCAACAGTAAAATGTGTACTTGGATGAAAAAACGATTCTTCGCGGCAGGGGATCGTATTCCTGGGACCATAGGATTAAGGACTTGCCCGAAACGCTACGCGTACTAGTGGCTGTACAAGAATGTAACAACTCTTGTATATATCTCAAAAAAAAAAAAAAAAAAAAAAAAAAAATACAGAGATTCAGGACAGCCATTGAATTAGTTAGGAGCAAGGGAGGAATCCCGATCATATGTGGCATTCTTCCAAGAAAGGGAGTGGGAAATGAATGGATGTCGAGGGCACTTGGTGTCAATTGCCGGCTGGAAAGATATTGCAAATCAAATGCAATATCTTTCATAGACAACTGGGAACACTTCTATGGACGAAATGAAATGTATGCTCGTGATGGGGTGCATCTATCGAGGGCTGGGGTTGTTGCTGTTGTGAACTCGTTGGAACCAGTGGTTAGAGGTGTTTGTTTGGGTTTAAACTGTTAGTAGATAGTGGTATGGGAATTGATTTGGAGGAAGGAGGTAATAAAAGTATGTGTTCGTGGGAGAAAAGAATTGGCAAAATGATCAGGGAAAGAAAAGGGCCTCAAAATAACAATTCACTTAGGGTATATTACACTAACAGTAGAAGTCTAAGAAATAAAATTAACGAATTAAATGCTCTTGTCTGCACAGAAAAAATAGATATTATTGCACTTACCGAAACGTGGATGAATGTAGAAAATAGAGAACTATTAGCTGAATATCAAATAAATGGATTTAAACTATTTCACACAGATAGATATATTAGACGAGGAGGGGGAGTAGCCATATATGCTAGGGACAATTTGAAATGTAGTCTCAAAGAGGGAATCAAAACTGAGCCACACAGAGGAACTATTTGGATAGAATTAAACGAAAAAGCAAATAATATTATAATAGGAGTTATATATAGGCCACCAAATTTAGGCAGAATGGAAGCAAAGCATCTATGGGATGAAATATCTAGAGCATCTAGATCTAACAGTATTTATGTCATGGGTGACTTTAATTTTAGTGGAATAAACTGGGTGAACAGAACAGGGAATAGTGAAGCAGAAGATTTTCTAGAATTAATTGACGATTGCTTTCTTACGCAACACATTAAGGAACCAACGCGGGAAAATAATATTTTAAATTTAGTGTTAACTAACAGGGAAACACAAATTAATGACATCGAAATAGGGAGTGAGCTAGGGAACAGTGATCACAAAGTAATCAGATTTAGCATAGAATGGAATAGACCTGTAGGAGAAAATTCTGTTTAAGTGCCAGATCTTCGAAAAGCTGATTTTAATAGCCTAAGAATTTTTTTGGGTCAAATAGATTGGAAAGTCTTGGGTATGGGGTGTGGGCCGGTCTTGGAGCGAGACATGAACCCAGCGATAGGTGATGTAAAAGGGGATTTCGATGTAGATTTAATAAATAACTTATTTAAGAACATTCTAAACAAAGCACAGGAACGTAGTAAACCATACAAATTGAATAGATCGAATACTAATGACCCAAAGTGGATAACAAATAATTTAAAGAACCTTATAGGTAAAAAGAGAGCTTGGTACAAAAGGATTAAGAATGGGGAAGTCAGTTTAGAACAGGAATTCATACAACTGGTTAGAAATGTTAAAAAAGAGATTAGGAAAGCAAAAAGAAACTATGAAGTTCACATAGCACAGCAAGCAAAGTCAAATTCTAAAGGGTTTTTTCAGTTATATCGAACTAAGACTAGGGAAAGGAATAAATCGAATAAAGAGCCTAAATCTTTACTCCCTGGAACGCAGGCGGGAGAGATACATAATAATTTACACGTGGAAAATATTAGAGTGGCTGGTCCCAAACCTGCACACAGAAATAACATCACATGAGACCAGAAGATATGGCAGGATGTGCAGAATACCCCCGTCGAAAAGCAGAGGTGCAACAGGTACTCTGAGAGAGAACTCTATCAACATCAGAGGCCCGAGACTGTTCAACACACTTCCGCCACACATAAGGGACATAACTGGCAATCCCCTCACAGTGTTCAAGAGAGAACTGGATAAGCACCTCCAAAGGATACCTGATCAACCAGGCTGTGACTCATACGTCAGGCTGCGAGCAGCCGCGTCCAACAGCCTGGTTGATCAGTCCAGCAACCAGGAGGCCTGGTTGACGACCGGGCCGCGGGGATGCTAAGCCCTGGAAGCACCTCAAGGTAACCTCAAGGTAACCATGTTTGACATATTTCATCAACAGACTTAATTTGGGATCTCTACCAGTTGCCTTCCTAATAGTCTGGAATGAAATATCCTCAAAAGACATAGATTCCACCAGGTTAACATACTCCACTGGAATACTGGAATTTAATTCTTCTGTCACAGGCAATCTACTTAATGCATCAGCTACTGTACTACATTATCCTTGCCTGGCTTAAACTCTAAATCATACTCAAACTGCGAGAGTAGTAATGCCCATCTTTGAATTCTAGCATTGGCATAAACTGGAATCTGCTTACCTCTGCCAAACAATCCTAGCAGGGGTTTATGGTCTGTTCTAGCAAGAAATTTCCTCCCCAGCAGAAAATACCTCAGTTTTTTTTTACAGCATATACCAAAGCTAAGGCTTCTTTATCTAACTGAGAATAAATCTGTTCTGCAGGAGATAATTTCTTGCTAGCAAAATATACTACTTTATCCTGACCATCTACTTCCTGTAATAATACACAACCCACTCCTACTGGGGAAGCATCTACCTCCAGTTTTAATGGGAGTCTACCTGTAAAATTAGTGAGCACTGGAGAATTGATCAATTCCTGCTTAGTATTCCTGAATGCATTTTCCTCTCTTGCTGCCCACTTAAATCTAGCCCCTTTTTTCAACAATTCATACAAGGGTGCTAATTTTGTTGAAAAGTTCTTCACGAACTTACAAAAATATGTAACCATCCCAACAAAAGACTGTACTTCTCCAACTGATGTTGGGGCTGGGGCATCTATTATAGCAGCTACATTTTTGTGAGGAGTAAAGCCCTTACCTGAAATATGGTACCCCAGATATTCAATGGCCTTGGTCTTCAACGTTGTTTTTCCCTTATTAATCTTCACACTGTGCTTTTGCAAAAGATTCAAAACTTGTTCTAATCTAACATCATGCACTTCCTCATTCTCTCCACATACAATAATGTCATCTAAAAAACTAGCCACACCTTCAATGTTAACTAACAACTGGGACATGAATCTCTGAAAAATTGCTGGAGACGAGGAGAGTCCAAAATTAAGTCTTTTATGCTTAAATAACCCCTTGTGGGTATTAATCACTAACAATTTCTGGCTCTCCTCCTCTACAGGAATTTGCAAGTAAGCATCTTTCAGGTCAATCTTAGAAAAAATTGCCCCCTTGCAGACCACTGACAACAACTCATCTATCTTAGGTAAAGGGTACTTCTCACAGTGTATGCGGTTGTTCAGTTCCTTGAAGTCTGCACAGATTCTCAAGGATTTCCGATCTGCCTTCAACACTGGTACAATTGGGGCTGCCCACTCACTATGTGTAATTGGCTCTAAGATGCCTTCTGCCACATGCTTTTCCAGGGCTGATTCTACCAATTGCTTGTAATGAAACGGCACTGTTCTTGCCTTGAAAAATTTAGGTGAAGCCCCACTTTTCAGGTGAATTTTTGCCACCATGCTATTAATTGGCTTATCTGCCTCCACTGAATATTTATCTAACATTTGTTCGGCACTTTTAATTGTTTTAACTACCGACAATTCATCTAGGCCCGCCAAGAAAATTCCCACTTTTTCCATGAGATCCTTACCACATAGGCTAGGATTATGTGAATCCACTACATAAAAATCCTTGACAATTTCTTTCCATTATAACTTACTTTTGCCGACACCTTGCCATAGACCTTAATTGGTACATTTACATAAGCACTTAATGATTTTTTACCTGGTTTTACATTCAATTGCAAGGTATCTGCCCAATCTCTAGACAATGTTGACACTGCAGCACCAGTGTCCAGTTCCCAGGGAACTAACTTCCCATTAATTACAAAATTCACCACTTGTGACTTCACTGAACATACCTTTTCTTTCACCGAATATAGTCGGTTTTCCTCACCTGCAGCTTCTTCAGACTGGTTACCTTCCTCTACTGCCTTGAACACAGTACCACTACCTCTTCTTCCTGCATTCCCTGGTCGTCTCCTCTCCCAGGCCTTGCTGTTCCTGTTCAGATATTCCCTACACACTCTCTGCAAGTGTCCCTCCTTGTTACAAAAGTTGCATATATAGGCACGAAACTTGCACTTGCTACTTATGTGATTGTATCCACAGTGTTTACATCTGGTCTGGCCCTGTACGACCATAATTTCCTGAGTAGAAGTCTTACTTCCAAAAGCCCTTTCCAGGTTCAATATCTTCTCGAGCAGTGTCCATGAAGTCATCGATTGTAGATCCAAATTTTCTGCCTCCAGGTTACGGATATAATTCTCCTTTTCCACTGCCATGAACAACTGGTCCCTAACCCTGCTGTCCAACTGTGCTCCGAAGTTGCAGTGGTTAGCCAAAGCCTTCAATTCCGCAAATAAATCCTGTATGGATTCCTGCTGCTTTTTCGTCCTCTTCTGGAAATCCATCAAACTCCTGTGATATGATGGTTTCACCACATACTGACGTTTAAGCAGAGCAATGAGGTCTACATAGGTCTTCGTGTGCGGTAGCTCAGGTGCACACAAATTTCCGAGAACACATATATGCTTCAGAACCCAGTGAAACTAAGAGTGTAACACGGGGAGGGTTTCTCTACCTATCTTTCCTTCTTCTTTTCCCCCTCTACCCGTATTCTTACTTTTTATTCTCTACAAGGGACTCCAAAACTTTTACCAAAGCCAACTCCACGCCACGTGGTCCTAAGACGATTGACCGACTTAGGATTCTACAACCAGTATGACGTCACCTAGGCTTCGAGCAAAACCCTAGAGTCGCCTCCGCCGCCACCACCAGACCAGTAACACAGAGCAATGATCGAGGTCTGGATCGATCATGCTAATTAATCAACCTTGGGGCTTGATCCCCACTATAACCGATGACCTTGAGAGTTCTTAAGTGTGGAATTAATTACACGGGAATGATGAATTCCGATTCGATGTTAGAATCGACACCCAATCCAACTCTGCCTCGTGTGGACCACGTGACCAGGACAAGTAAACATAAACAAATGGAAACAATAAAAATGCAAATTATTAACTAATTAATTTATTAAAAGAAAAACTAAAACAAAATCTAAATATGTTCACTCCCTGTCACTTTAACACTCCCTACTTGACCTGAATGGCAATGAGTTGACTATCCCTATAAATAACAATAGCAACTATACCTCTATGTTTTACCAGCTAAAGATGTTGGGACTGGTCTTGGGGGAGAGGTAAGATGGTTGACCTCCCCCAGTTGATCTGGACTCCACACTGATCTCTCCTCGTCTGGTCTACCCCAGACTAGAGCATTGTATTGTTCCGCATCGCTTACCCAGTTACTTAGCCAGGTTTAAGTTATAACAATTAACCTCTGTTTGTACTGAATTGATCCAGACTGGTTGAATTATTTTACTGAAATTAAATTACACAAGCATCTAACGGCAGAGCTGTTCCCGTTCCTCAAAATGGTTATTAAAACTTTGAGAAATAGTAGACATGTCAACACTGATGACCTATGACCGCCAGGTCACTCTGCCTTACAACTTAGATCTGATTCGTGATGTCACTGATGGTGACTTAACTCAATAATTAGAATACTCTTGATATTGCACCCAGTAATATTATACAATACAATTTTAATACAAAATGAATAAAGGCTAATTTCTCTAACTTACTGAATACTATAGGATGATTCATTATACGCAGCTATGAACAAGGCGTCGATTATTTTCACCGCGAATTCCCCTGGGGTCAGGTCCCGGGTCACCACGCGGGCTCAGCTTCCCATTCTCTTTTGTCGATAAACCACTCTGGATAATTCTTACAACCAGCCTAGTTTGTTACAAGAGTACCGCTTTCTTGTTGGCGTCCTCCTTAATCTCCCGGTACTGAAAGTTTGCTTTCAGCAGGCTGAGCCACAGGTCCAACGAGATCTTGGCAGTGTTTAACGGCTCCATTGACATGAGCGGCGTAGCCATGGCCACGGTGGTAGCACACTCCACTGTTGTATGCGAAGCGTCCACTCGTCCACATGACATACCCTGCTCTCCTGATCCTCACGCCACGTCTCGTACCCAGGCTCTCTGCCGGAGATGTTTTATCCTCGTCGCCACTGTTATGGTTGTGGTAAGAGAAACAATCTTCGTCCACATGGTTTTATTCTCTGCCAGTAACAACAACAAAACAATTATCAGGTACATGAAATATTATTACCAAGATCATAAACAAAAGAGCATCTGCTCCAAACATGCTACCTCCAACATCTGTAGTACTCAATCCCAACACACTTTGCCGGAACTTTGACGGCAGTTAATCCCCATATTCTAAGGGGAGGTCTAGCTATCTCCTCCAAAAGCCATCTCGAGCACAGAATGATTTTGTAAAAATTTATGGCCTAAAATCACATCAGCACACAAATCGGGTAACACTTTGAGATTCACACCATGGTAAGTTTCTCCTTGCAATTCTAAGTCTACAGAACACTGACCCAGGAATTTTCAAGAGAACGATACAGTAGCCATAGAAACTGCCCCATTGTCAGGATAGACGAGTAACCCACTCTGCTCGGCAATATTCTTATGAATAAAGTTCTCAGAGCTACCAGTGTCAATCAGTGCACTGACTGGAATACCATTGATCTTAGATCTAAGGACTGATTTATTGAGGCATGAGGGCGAAGTCCCAGCTAAAGTAGCGAGCATAGCAGCGGAATGTTGGGTGTTTGAAGCACTGTTAGTCTGTTTCAGAGATCGGCAGACCTTAGCATAATGACCCTTTTTCTTGCAATTCATACACAGAGCCTCTCTAGCTGGACATCGACTGTGAGGATGTCGAGTGTAACCACAAAAGAAGCACTTTAAACCACTAGTTTTAGCTGCAGAAACTGTGTTAACCTTTTCTTCTACACTTTCTTGTCCTCCTAAGTCCTCCATGTCTAATGAGAGTGCCATGGCAGTGTTTGTAGCCCCTGGCTGAGCATAAGAGGCAGAAAGTTTCTGTGCCGTTTCTAGAGTGCGAGCTTGGTCAAAGGCAAACTGTAAGTCTAAAGTTTTATTTTCAAGTAAGCGCTGCCAT
Source organism: Procambarus clarkii (assembly GCF_040958095.1). Lineage (NCBI taxonomy): Eukaryota > Metazoa > Arthropoda > Malacostraca > Decapoda > Cambaridae > Procambarus > Procambarus clarkii. Next base: position 6,620,522 of record NC_091207.1, read on the forward strand.
ATTGTGGCAGAACCTAGCACATTAATGAAAGCATCTCTCACATAGTTATCACAGGCTTCTACAGCAGTCACTGCTTTGAACTAGCAATCTTTAGCTAATAACTTTAAAGCCTGAAGAAACTGATCAAGCGACTCATCGGGTTCTTGGCGTCGTGTTGCAAGCACATACCTTGCAAATACTTCATTCTTGGGCTTCACAAACAGTTCTGTTAGGGATTTTTCAGCAGCATCATACGTAGTGCAGTCAGCTATGTAGTCGAACACGCGTGGAGCAACGTAGTTTATTAAGAGACGCAGCTTATCCACGGTGGGGGTATTTTCTTCTACTGCTAGAGTGAAGTTTTGGGACGTCTTGAGCCAGTGACGCCATTCCTGAGCGGCGTAGGTGGCATTTGGGTCAGTAGTGTAGTGAGTAAACCTATACTCGCTCCATTATCTCATCATCGTAATGCATAACTAATTACACAAGCTATAATCCTATCCCTATTTACAGGTAACGGTTTTTCCACCCTCCTATCTTACTGTGAGGTGCAGTCACCGTATTTAAGCAAGCGATTTGAGAATAGCAAACCAGTACAATCTCCAGTCAAGAATGTAGTACTCGGTGTGGGCAGTTCTAATCGACCCAAGACGCTACAGCTTCAACACAGAGCAGACAGCAGACTACGACCGCATCCAGCTACAACACTCTCGCTCCCCGAGT